>NW_022751928.1:468829-540953 GCF_011630105.1 Anneissia japonica
TGTTTTGTTGTAATAATTATTATTATTATTATTATTATTATTATTATTATTATTATTATTATATTCTTATGTAAATTTATCAATTTTGGTCTCAAAAGACAGATATAATCTCATCAAGGGCCAGTTTAAATTTTATTTTCTAGTGCTCACAGATATAATGTATTACATTGTTTTATTACACAGAACTGACATCTCTTTCCTTCTGGATTTACATTAAAATTCACATTTTACAATAATTGTACCTTCAGGTTCATTGGTTTCATCTTTCATCTGTAGGTTATTCTTGTCAGTATTAAACAAATCATCATCGATTTCATGAAGCTCAATGATCTCCTCAGAAGGTTGCAGTGGTTGATATACATACTCCTTACGGTCAACACCGCCATTACGTAGAAATGCACTCATTACCGTTCTACAAAAATATATAAAATTCATTCTGCAGAGATAACATTACTACTGTATAAAGACATTAAAATTAATAGGTGGTAAAATCTAGAAAAAAATTTTTAAGTTATTTAATTCCAATGAACCAATATAAAATGTGGACTGAATTATAAAAAATAAATAAATAAATAAAAAAATTATAAAAATTATAAAAAAAATAAAAGTCTGTATATATATATATATGAATATTGCCACCCAGTTGTCACAGTAAATAATAGAATTAAAAGTAAACAAACCCATGTTATAACCTACTTCTACGTAGACACTTGGCAGGATCTATCTGTACTTGTCAAGTTCTTATGATTAATACAGGAAAGTGTTGATTTAAATACAGACAAGTAAAAGTCTCCTTTTTATGGCATAGCCTAAGTAGTTCTATCTTTGTACCGGTGAATCCAGGTATTTGTGATTTTGGTAGAGGAAGCGTCGGTACTCAGCCTGCTACTATGTACTGTACCTACCCTATGTACCGCCTTGTTTGACCACAGCTTTCCGTTCATAAAAACAAGAATGATCAGTTTTACACAGTAGAGATTTGTTGTAATATTTTCCCCGAACAATAACAAGTACTGTACTACTAGTACTATATTATTTGCAATATGTTTCTCTCCACGTATTCAGTTTTACATATTTTCAGTGCTCCTCCTAATTACTAATGTCACGCAAGTACAGCAACAACAACGTACAGTTTTTATGTCTAGCGCCCCCTACACAAATTGTTACGGTTGGTTGACCCGGCGGTGTGTCTGGTGTCTCATCCATGATCCATATCAGCAAAGGTATCAGCCGGTGTCGAAATCTCGACATAAAGTATTGGAGGGACAATAATGTTATCCTGAATTTACTATGAAGGTGCTTTCATATGTTATGATTGATTGTGTTGATATGTTTTAAACATAATTAGTGATGGCTGGAGTATTTGATATAGAGATCAATGATCAAGATGACGACGGACGAGCGGAAGATGCAATCGACGTAGATGCCGATGTAAGTTGAAATCGCCTTCCTAGCTAGGCTAGGCCTAAGCTCTTCACAGCGCATCTGACTACTTTACTTTACTGAGTAGTGTCTAACGATGCTTAACGACGTGGTGTCAGGTCGCTCATCTCTGTGCCTGAGTTAGGCTTAGGCCCATTCTGTCATTTGTTGGAAATATAATACTTATTGGGATACAACACGTGAACATTGGTGATGTTTAGATCAGAGAGTCGGCCATGCCGAATTTTATTAAGTAGGCCCTAGGGGAGGTAGAATTGATTGTGTGATATATATGAATTTGTCATATGACGAATCATGGTGATGAAATGTCCTGTCATATTGAAGCTTCCACAGCAAATTATGGTTGGCAAAATAGCTTACCATTGTTAGATCCGTTAGATAAATAGCAAATCACGAATCAAGAGCTTTAAAAACATTGATGTCGATTAGTTGAAAAAAATATAAATACTTTTTTTAAATTGTTACCTTTTCTGCCCTTCTATTAATCACAGATTAAGACATTTGTTCCTATTCATGAGCTCTTTGAGCTAAAACTAAATAAAGTATGACATTTCATAATATTAAAACCAACTGAATATACTACGGATCCAGACTGTATAGGTCGGCCTGTGCAGGGATTATATCCTCCGCACAAAAATTTGGCCTATAAATCCATCCGTGCATTTCAGAAAAAGGCCGATTTTCGCAGATTTTATAGAAAATTGGGCTTTGACCTAATCTTAATAAACAATGTATTATGATTCTGCGCACCTATTTTCCTAGTGATTTTCCACGCAAATTTGAGCTGGTTTCTGTGCAATTAAAAACATTACAGTATGGCTACATATTCCCTACTTGGGACTCCTGAATTGTTCACTGTTCGGAGAATGCTAAGTTTATGTATAATATTCTTTCTTTATTATATAAATAATAATAATAATAATAATAATAATAATAATAATAATAATAGATGGATTTATATAGCACAATTATAATCAGTTTATAGATTAATAAAATATTCTCACCAGGCCTTAATTTCACAGTCATTCACTGCAGCATATTTTCACCAGTTGACAGGTAAATATTTATATATATTCACAACATTATTTTTAATATATATAACATATATATTTTTTGATATAATTTAATATATATATATATATTTTTTTTTTTTAGGAAGAGTTTCTGAGTGCCAGCTCAAGCTCTGGCATTGAGATGTAAGTACCAACATCAAGTTTATAAATTGTAAAATAACCAAAAATAGAAGAATGAACTTATTACAATTATAACTTTATTTGTCAATATACTACAAAAAGTCATACAGAAAAAAACTTTAAATTTGTGTATCAAAAAGTATCACATTAATAATTGCATTGGACAATACAGTACAAGAGTTGGCTCTGCGTAATGCTGTAATACATTAAAAAAATACAAATGTCACTACTTTGGAACATATAACACAATGTTATTTTGAATGGATACATACATAGTAGTGATAATATTAATAATGTACTTGATGTGAATGAGGTGGTAGTATGTAGTGATTATGATTTTTTTTTATAAATACTTCCCATATATTTTTCTATACCTACTGCCGTGTTGCTTTTACTTTTCTTTGTTACACTATTAAATGCTATACGATTATTACTACCTCTTGCAAAATGATTCTAAAACACATACAGTTTAGTTGATAGGTTTGATATTAAAGTACATTACCTTACTTTCATGGTTCTAATAATTAAACATAACGTAATTCCATTAATCGTGATTGAAAATTGATTATGAAAAATCAAGAATAGTCTGGAAAGTACAGTACAGTGAAATTAAACATTTTGAATTAAAAAAATTTTTTTTTTTTATACAGGGCTGAGGGGTTTGAGTCGGTTCCCCTAAGCGAAGCATTGGTGAATCCCAGTACAGAGCGCATCGGTCCTGAACATTTCCAGCTCCTTAAAGTTCTAGGCAAAGGTGGCTATGGAAAGGTGAGTTGGCCTTACAGAACAATGAGTATACTATTTGTTAAATTATTATTAGATGATATGAATCTGCTTCACGGTAATAGTACGGTACTAATTGTGCAAGGGTTGCAAGCAGCTGTAGCATTTCTATGGTAGTAGAAAGTAGGTCGTAATATCTTTTAAAATCATTCTTATAGAGCATTCAGGAAAAAATGCCTAAAAAATTAGGATCATTACTAGGCATAATAGACAAAACTACACAAAGGTACTAAGTTGAAGTTTAAAAATAATCTATTGAAGTGAAAATTTTATTTGACTTTTTTGACTTAATTTTTAAGATATTAAAGGCTGCGGCTATGATTACGCTGAAGTAATCAAAATCCCAATGCGCTGATTGGTTGACTTGGCTTTACCCTAACCTTAAAAGTAACTCTCGGTATCTTAATGCACTACATCTCGGCATGAGCATAGGGATTAGGGTCGTAGCGGCCGCGCTCAAAATGTATGGAACGCCAGTAGTAGCGCTATACCGATTGATTGGGATACGGTACGGTATAGCGTTGGTCAATAGCATTCATATCGTAATGTAATAAAATTTGATGAGTGTGAAAAACATAGGTCTACACTTAGTGATACTGTACATTGTCATTATTATTATTAATTTATTATTATTACTACTACTATTATTATTATTAATTATCAATCATCTTCAAATGCAATGACAAACAGATGTTCATTCACTAACAGAACACAAGTTAGAGAAATTCGAATAAATAAACCATATAGGCCTAGTTCCATGAATAAACTAAAGAAGCGATTTAAAAAGTACCATTCATTTCTGTAAGAAAATAGGCATAAGCCTACTATAAATCATAATATTTGATATAATATATAAACAAACTAACTAAATATAAATAAACCATATAGGCCCCTAGGCCTAGTAAATATTAAGTCTCGATTTATATAGGCTAGGCCCTATATATGGAAGAAAATATACATTAATTTGATAATTGATTAAAACAGTATTAATATCTAACTCTGATGCCCATTCATTGCCCGACATACATTTTGCATACTGCACGCTTGGCGCTTCATACAAATTGCTGCGTATCGACCCGCGGCCGCTTTCCCTCGCGGCCGCTCTGAGCATACTCCGATAGCCACTTTTTAATTAAATTGTTTAGATTAAAACTACATAAATAACGTAACACCTTTTTAGGTTATCTACTGTAGGAAATTCTAGGAAATTTTTTAGTTTTTTTTTTATATATAATATTTTTAGACAAAAGTATATCTGTCAAATCAGGCATACCAGCAGTAAATTTGCCCTAATACACAATGCCATATATTGGCATTAAGTATCCATTTTTTCAGTCATTAGGATAAATAGCAACATTACATGCCATTATTTAATAGGTGAGTATTTTCAGTATGTATTGGGTGCGACATTTTAAAATGAAGGTACCATAGTAAATGACGAGGAACTCATTGATTTGCAATAAAAAATTCATGACAAATGAGAGTGGTTTACTTAAAGAAGGAGCTTTGCAATACATTCATCTTTTATGGAGAAAGAAGTATTTTACAAGTGCTTAGCATTACTGACTATTCTATTTCCTGTTAGGTGATTAATTTTGTATTGATTTACGTTTCGGATGTGCTAGTTCTACTCATAATAATCTTTCGCTTGAGACTCTACAGTAGTCAATATTTGACCGATTGAATCCTCACCTTTTTGTCTGTATTCAGTAACTTTGAGTAGAGGCCCACTTTCAATGGTCGATAAATATGATTAAAGATTTCCATGTACTGTACAGGATGCATCATGTTGGAAATAATCAAATTAATTTAAATATTGATTATACTGTTTAGTATATGAATAATGTGATGATGCACATTGCATGATTGTGGTGGTGCTTTAGCTTGCCTTGTGCCTTTGCCTTGTCAAATTAACAAAAAAAGTGACCTGCCAAGTAGAAAGCTTATGAGAAAGTAGTTTATTGCATGGCCTAGTTTGTAGCTAGAATCTTGGTTGTTTACATACAAATGACAGAGAGGTTTTGAAGGCATCAGTAGATGTAACATTAGTGGTTGATTGAGGTAGAACATTCCAAAATCACTTCTAAGATTAAGAACTAGATTAAGGTTGTAAAAATGTGTGTTCTATCACAGGAAAGCTTTTGATTATGGTAAAGCGTTTCCCCCCGTTATATTTTATTAAATTTATCTTTATCCTAAAGTTTTAAAGAATTAATATTGTAATTATTAGAATTTTATATTTATAAGGACCCTCTGGAAATAGGATTGTTTTACAACATCTTTTGTGGGCTATCCTTTTGCTGTTTTTCATATTCCTTGTTCTTGACTTTTATTGTAATTATATCAACTTTTCTCCTGGCTTTTTATCTGTTTTAATATTTTTCTTGTTTCTGCATCTTTTATCACTGTATTTTGTCTGTATGTATGTTTATTGGAATCAAATAAATTCAAATCAAATCAAATGTGACCCTAGACAGATTCATTCATCTGTGGCCATCCAGCATTCACTTATTGCAGCATATAAAAACTATAATCAGACTTGAATTAAACACATTTTTATGTTTTTTTTTGTTTTTTTTTGTGGGAAGGGGAGGGGGGCCTGGTTTGACCTCCAGGTTGATCTGAATAATAGCGCGTACACATTTTTCTCCCAAAATTTTCCAAGTTTTTGTTGAGCATTTTGTATTTTATTGTTTCTGTGTTTCATAGCATTACTGTACTTTACATTTCAGCCACTGAATCTCAATCCCTAGTTTTTGAACCAGTTAGCTAGATCAGGCCTTTTTCTATCTTTTGTGTCTATCCATGTAATTCAGAGATCTGAAATAACCTTTTGGTAGTTTAACAGACTCTGCTTAAAATTTATTGTACAGTGTTCATATGTTTTTAACCAAAGTTTATTTAATGTTTTATTATCATTTCAAAGAATGCACAATAAAATCTCATTTATAGACATAGTGTAACCCTTTTCTGCAACTAAAGTATTACATTTTCTAAATGAATTTTTATGAGGAATTAAAGTATATTCTGTTGGGTAACTTTCAATACAAACAATACACTGAGAATAATGATATTTATATATTTTTCATCCAAAAACATTAAAATTGACAAACACAAGGTAACAGAGAGCAAAAAACAACACTCAGTTGGCCGGACAGGATTGCCAAAAAGTAAACTGAATCACTGTCTAGTGACTCTCTGATGCCAGAGAAAACATAAATTAAATTAGCATAAAATATGCTAAAATGTTCAACTTGAGTGTGACAGTAAACAGAGGAAAGTAGGGAAACATTGGAAATACCACGTTTGAAAGCAGTCTATGAAGAATAATATATTAAATTTAATTGAATAAAAATGTATTTTTGTAAATCAAAAACAAAATAAAGAACATGATGAACTAAGGATTTCCAAAAAAACTATAAAATTAATGGACAAAAAAAATACAGGGGTCTGGTAGTTTACATAGAATTGACTGATAAAGATTTCGGTAGTAAAAATTTTGTTGATCTATAAAAAATGAATTGTTTTGATCTAAATTTTATAGAAAGTTGAGCAATTTGACATTTAAGAAAATTTTGGTTTTTCATATTTCACTACAGCTGGATCTTAAAGGACAATCAGGATAGAATTTAAATGTAAAATAATTTATGCAAAAAGTAGTATATAAATAAATAAATTTTTACTGATTGTTAAATTTTATAGTATAATACATTCTATTAATATTTTGATCTTGTAAATTGGCTTGTTCTGTATTGGTGATGTCCATATTGTAGCATACTGGGTATCATCTGTAATTGCAAAGAGCCATTTGGGAATAAATTTAAATGCAAATTAGAAGATCTAAATTTAGAATATATTTAGTTGAAAGATTTAGAACTAATAATATCCTATAAAAATACAAAGTGGCTAGTAGCCGTTGTGCTGAATGACATTTGGGCCTGGTGGTACAGGACTACCTAGCAAATGGTAGGAAGGTGCTTTTACTCACAATACTGCCATCCAGGGGTTTAGCCACAAAAAAGAAATAGGCTGTCCAAAATGGCAGCTTTATCCTAGTCTGTTGGTGCTCTGTGGTAACATTGTGGCCAATTTGAGGACAAAAATACACAAATGCTCCTTTGTATCACCTTTGACATGATCTATGACATGATTGTTATTTCTGATTGTAGGTGTTCCAGGTACGCAAGATAGCTGGTGCTCATCTTAATAGGATCTTTGCCATGAAGGTTTTGAAGAAGGTAAGTTTACATCATCTATTTCTATGTTTCTGCTGCCCAAAAAATGCTGTATAATACGGTATGTTTAAAATACGTTTTTTTTTTACAGCAGAAATGGGGTTCATAGAACTATACCGTATTTTATATACCATATTTTTTTTGTGGAATTATTCCGGTACTTTGCAATAGATACCATATTTTTCACACCCCATTTCCGCTGCCTATAAAAATACCGTATTTTGTATAACCCCTGACATGAGGTCAAAAGCCAACAGAGCATGACGCTGGTTGTGTTTTGATTTTTCTGTCAGCTTGTTCATTAAATATAAACATTGAAAAGCGAAAGTGCAAAATGTTGACTGAAAATACTTTGATATTTACGATTCAGCTGTTGGGGAAGCCAAGATTGCTGAAAAGCTTATGACAACAAAAGAGACAGTAAAAATTTTAAGGAAATTTCGAGAAAAACTATA
The DNA here is from genome assembly GCF_011630105.1 of Anneissia japonica. NCBI lineage: Eukaryota > Metazoa > Echinodermata > Crinoidea > Comatulida > Comatulidae > Anneissia > Anneissia japonica. The sequence goes on from NW_022751928.1 coordinate 476,939, forward strand.
GAGCAAAAACCTTCTTCTTCTCTGCCTAAATCTTATAAAAGCCCATACTAAATTATTTCTAGGCTTTAGCAGAAGTTGAGGTGTAATACTTCCTTCATTGCAACTTTTAGTAATAGACAAAATAGATGAAACCAAAATTACAGCGTTCTTTAAAGAAACCATGTTTATTGAGAAGAAGAAAGCTCACTACACAGGTCAATCCAAACTTCTGTCTCACGAAAGATATTTTGGGTAATAAAAAGGACATTTTAACATAACCACCCACGAAGTACTTTTAGCAGAAAGTCACTGTCTTTAAGTATTGTAAGTAAGTAATATAATACCTGCTTTTAACTTCCTCATTCATTATAATTTTGAGTCACTGGACTTTCCAATTGTATGCTTCACACCATATTTTTATTACTATCTTTTACTGTTGTTATTTTTAGTATTTGTAGTTTGTTATGCTGTACTGTTAATATTCTTTAATCTTCATTTCATTCATTATCTTGTTAATACTGTAAATATAATAATTACAAAGTAAATAAATCAAAAGTTAAGTAACCATTTTTAAAATAGAAAAGAGAGACAAGTAAGTAATCAGCAGAGTTGGTCTTAGTGGTTCTTATTGGAGTGTCTAATTGAACCAAGTATGAGCCAAATCCCAAAGTATGCAATTACACTTTTTTGTGGCTTATATATATAATAGGAAAGGAAGAAGGAAAAAAACCATGGACACTTCCTTGTATTCTTTTTTAATAATATCAACATGGAGTGGAGTAAAAAATACTGTGCACCTTTTAATGACTCAATCTAATAGATGTTATAATGTATTTATATATATATTTATAACTAAACTATTGCTAAACTAAACTGCTTTTATTCTCAGTGTCGTACAGTGCTCTGCAGAGCGAATATTTACATTTCTTCATAATGAATAAATATCTACGAAGTGTGACATTCAATAGATTCTAGTTCATATGAACAAAGATATAAATATAAAAGTATATAATTATTATTTTATTTAGTAATCAGAAAGAAGATTTCAATAGTGAGCAAGGCACCTCAGATAGATGCGGAAGCCTCTGTGTATTTTATTTATTTATTTTATTTTAAATTCGGGTTTAAAAACACATGTTAAGCCTGGTTTCCATAAAATCGCTACATTGTCGCTACAGTATTTTCCTTGCAATCGTTGTACTGCTTAGCATGCAGTCCCCGACGCAATTGGGAAGGCTTCCTGATTAGACCGACCAATTAGCATCACCGAAGGCGCTTCAGAAAACAGTGCAAGTACAATACTTGGTGCAGTAACAATAATATAATAAGAATACAAGCTAGAACCGAAAGGTCCACCGATTAATCTCAGATAAGATAGTATAATACATACTCCAAGTATCGAAATGCACGCCATCATGTCAGGATTCAATATTTCAACATTAATTATGTCATCATCGGGAATGATACATATTATGATACAAGCTAGGCCGCAAGTTTCTTCTTTATAACTAACAATCAATGAGTCATACCTAACTGTATATGCCTGTCTTTATTCCTTTGAAACTGAAGGAAGCTAAACTGAGTAATCAATCCCTCACCCTTGTTCTTTGAAAGTGAAACCAAAATATCACCAGAAACACATGAAATTGAAACCTTTCAATGCTTCACTCATAGAGAAAAAAAGGTGATTTAAGTCTTGTGATTATGTCTTTAGAAGCATTGTATTACCTGTACACCAGGAAGATAATATTTTTCAATTAGAAGGTTATGTACTCATAGGAGAGGCAACTTTGCCTTAATGTTGGTGGGAAAACCCCCAGTTTACCCTGGTTACTCCCTTCTACTGACACTTGTTGTATTGATTGATTTTCATTTATTCTTTTAGTTTTGGGCATTAGATTACACAGAAAATATCCTTGGAAGAAAAAATTCTAATTGACCAAGGTTTTGAAAGAGGGGTGGGGTGGGGAGGGAGAGGGAGAGAAAGTTTTACTCTTTTTGAATGATGTAAGATCAATTTTAGAATTACTACTGTACTAGGCTGATTATGCATTAAAGTACACTGAATCATTATATGGCTTAGTGTATAATATACCCATAACATTTGCGTAACCCACACATTGGATAACAAATGTGCAGATTTACATGTGGTTTCATCGTAAATAACATTCAACTACAATGTATTAATGTAGCGTTTTTTAAAGTATGTTTTTATTAATGATATATCATGATTTTTTTTTTTTAAATGAAACAAGCTCCACTCACCTGTATCATGGTTTCTAAATGATTAATAATTCTATTTCCTATTTGTTGTTAAATTCAGTGGCGGATCCAGGATTTGAAAGAAGGGGTTTCAAAATATTTCTTTAAAAAACCATGGATGGCCCTAGATGGCCAGAAATGAGCTTTCCCAACTTCTGAGGTGTCTTCGAATGACCTTTAAGTTCTTCAAAATTCAAAGTTTTCTCCCTCTTAAAAAAGGTGAGGTAATTTTATCTCTTCCTATAAAGAAAAAAAAATCAAAGATATAGGCAATATATTATTATATTCCAACACTATTGATACAGTAGTTGGATATGTACAATAGTCTTTCTTCCATGGATGGATGAACCGATAGCATGAACAACGCACTTTCCTACATAAATTATTCCATCGTCGAACCAAAAACGGTGTTTTTAATTTTATTAATACAGTATTGAAGGCTAGTTGAGCTAAGGCTAATTTGTCTGATCTGCCAACCTACTGTATGCCTAGGTACAGTAGGTTAGCATGCCCTTTGTAAGCCAGGACTCAGTAGTATTTTGTTACGTTACTTCCGAGCGGGGGGGGGGGGTTCGACCAAACACCCTGAACCCCTTGGATCCGCAACTGAAATTGTTTATATTATTATAATGTCACTAATCTGTAATATTTGATTTTTTAATATGGTTATTGTAGTGATAATAATAATTTTTTTTTTTTTTAAATAATAATAATAATATAATAATAATAATAGTTTGTTTGAATTACTTGCAGGCGAGCATTGTACGCAATCAAAAGGACACAGCTCACACTAAGGCTGAACGGAATATACTAGAAGCTGTCAAACATCCCTTCATTGTGGATTTAATCTACGCCTTTCAAACTGGTGGCAAACTTTACCTTATTTTAGAATATTTAAGTGGTATGTCAATTCTTATTATTTATACAGCAATAAGTGTGTATTGAGTGAAAAATTTATTAAATTGGTGACTATTGGATCAGAAAGAAATTGTATTTTTCAAACTAAAATTTAAAAGATTGAAGAATTATTTTTTTTTAACACAGGAACAAATTTCTGTGAGATATTAAAATCATTAATTGTTCTATAAATGTGTATTTTAATACAAGAAGGCTGTTAATTGCTCAGTGTTGTTTCTTTGAATGAGGAGCTTTTTTTTCAGATCTGCAAAATTATTAATAAATTAATTGTCAAAGCTAATAAACTAAAACAAATCTAGTGACACTAGAGTAAAATAATTAGATAGAATATCATTTTTGTAATTCAAGGTCACTTTCAAGGTATTATTGTGCCCAAAAGTGTATTTGCTCAATCACAATATTGTTTGTGTATATAGACCTACAGTACAGTACTTTAAGCCATTATTCCAATATAACGTGTTGTTTTTTAGATTTATATTTATCATAATTACTCATTTTATAATGCACAAAAAATTAGGTTTTACACATCTAAAATATCTAATACTGTTTTATAATTATAATTTATAAAATTATATCTGCAATTGGATTTCTGGTGTACAGTAGAGCACTTTATAAATGTCACATATTCGAATGATTTATAATTTATTATTTTTGTTATTATTACTACTACTACAGGGGGTGAACTGTTCATGCATCTTGAGAGGGAGGGTATATTCCTGGAGGACACAGCTAGTTTCTATCTTTCTGAAATAGTACTTGCTCTTGAGCATCTACATAAACAAGGGATCATCTACAGAGATCTCAAGCCAGAAAACATTATGCTGGATGCCCAAGGTAACTAATTCATTATAATCAAGTACTTATTTTTTATAAAAATATATATTTTTTTTTTGTTATTACCATAGTTCCTCTAGTGTAAGCCTATCCCTCTTGAGCACAAAATTGGGCTGATTTTGGGGGATGGGCTCATACTTGGAGAATCCCCTTTTCAGTCAAAATGCAATTTTTCAACATCGCATGCCTATTTATTCAAAGTCAATATTTGATATGTTTTTTTTTTGTTTTTTTATATTTGAATATTTTGTAAACGTCAGCTAAGCTATTCATTCAAATTATTACCCTGAGTTTTTGCTTAAGGAAAGGCTGGTACGTAAAATTAGGGGTAAAGTAAGGGGTGGCCTTATACCTGAGATGAGCTTAACCTGAGGCAGTGGCGGCACCAGTGGTGGGGGGGGGCAGGTAGGCTTAAGTCCCCCCATCAGTCTGCCAGATGTGCCTTGGCCAATGGGGGGGCCCCACCCCTCGGCCAAAGCTCATCTGGCAGTCGGACCAAAAAAAACAATTAGGCCTAGTTTTCCCATCCCAGCCATTTCCAGCCATCTAGAAGTCCCATTTAAAAAAAAAAAAAACTTGTTTTGGGAGGGCATGCCCACCCCTGGTTTAGGCCTTCGGCCCTCAGATAACGCTGTGCGCTATATTTACACCCATAAATACTTAGCTCCCCCAGTCGGACATCTTAGTCCCCTATAAATTATATCCTAGAGCCGCCACTTACCTGAGGAACTAAGGTAGTATAGTTTTGTGATGTACATTTTCCAAGTTTTCTATTCCATCTTCCCATTCATTGTTAAGATTAGACACTATATGAATCACTTTCAAACACTACTCCAAATAGACTTATACAGTTTATTAAACTTGTGATCTTGTACAATTGCCAATTTTGCCATTCATCCTCAAGATTGGACACTAATTGAATCAGTATAGACCTCTGCAGATAGACTTCACTTTATCTGTATTACAGTTCATGATCTTGTATAAATGCCAAGCTGTGTCATTTGTTCACTGATTGCATACCATACTTTTTGAATCACTGACGACATCTACACAAAGAAAGGCTTCATGATACAGTATTCCCACAACATTGCCATTTGTGATTTTGTACATTTTGCACATTCAGTTTTATTGCACAATCTCAAAATAAGACACGTTATTGTAAACTGTATTCAAAACAGACTTTACCCTACAACATCTCTACAACATTTCTTTTTGATACTGTAGTACATTTTCTAAACTTGGCCATTAAATTCGATTGAACACACTTATAAAATTCTACACAAGACAGATTTCATCTTATCCCTATAGCATTATTAGTTTGTGATATCTGACTTTTATTCACAAGATTGGACACTCTACACGAAACAGACGTCACCCTATTTCTACTATTGCTGCTGTTAATTAAGTTTCTAGTGCTTATCAGATCTCGCAATTAATTTCAAATCTTGCAGGTCATGTAGTGTTGACAGATTTTGGTTTATGTAAAGAATCTGTGGAGGAGGGCGACATGACTCACACATTCTGTGGAACTATTGAATACATGTGAGTATCATTTATTGATAGAGAAATTAAATTGATTACAGGTTACAGGAGCTCTAATGCTCTTGGCGATGGACGTCATTGGAAGTATAACGACATCTCAGCCAATAATGATGCTACAAAATGTAACATGTACAATAGAACCTCATTCTTACATATCCCAGTTACATGAACCCTTGGTTTTACGTATATGCCTCGTACTGATGATGACGTCTTAAAAAAACACCGAAAATATTTAAAACAAATGGCCCTTTTCAGGGCCACTGTAAGTAAAAAGACAAATTTGTTACTTTCTGTCCGCTTATTATTTCAGTACTATAACAATAAACAAACCATATATGCAAAGTATTTTCATAACAGCAGCGTTGATTGAGTCTATTACCGGGCTGTTATAATCTAAAACATGTGAACTGAGCGAGATGAACAACTACCAATGGTGCTCAAAATAATTTCTTTCCTCCTTTACCTTCATATGGAAAACTCGTCTGATCAAATTTTCTACACGAAGTTTACTAAGCTGGGTAGGCATAATTTTGTACACGAACGCTAATTGGTTGGCTCACTCAGTGCAGTGCACATGATTTTCGGTTCACATACATGAACGCTAATTAGTTGGCTCACCCAGTACAGTGCACATGGTTTCAGCAGGCCCAGACAGCACCGTAGTTGTTGCTTAGAATAGCCATGAAGGGGAATTCCCAAGTTATACCTTTGTTGTATTAGTAATCTTACAATAGTTTCATGTTCTTTAGTTAAATTAAAGATATAAAGTAATGAATTAATACACACTAGACACATGGTTTTATTTGAACACCTTATTGTGACATCGTAAAGTGATGAATAAAAACACTAAACACTATTCGTAGGCCTAGCCTAGGTAACATTGTTACCCAAATTTAACCCAACCTCAATTTTACGAATCCCCCAATTTACGTACGCCCTCTGGTCCCGTACCATACGAAAAATCAAGATTCTACTGTACTGTAATTTTTAAGAGTAACTTTTCTGGGGGTGGTGTTTTATATTTTCCTGTTGCTCATGAGAACTATAGCTATTTTTATGTTGGATACAGTAAAGACATGAGCAAACACATGATGTTTGTTACCACCAACTACAGACCTTGCCATGCTTTTAATATGGTTGTTAAAGGCAACTTGCAATTATGCTTGAATTTTATCTCATGACACATGCTTACTGTACACTTGCCAGTCACGGTAACAAGGTTGTTATGGCAACTTATTCCTTGAAACAAGCTTGGATATTATGTACTGTAATGACATACAGATGTGGACACTTGCCAACATGGTTGTTATAGGCAGAAAAGTTCTTGCAATATTATATAGGTGCCTGCCAACCTTGTGGGATGGTTGTTATTATAGGCACATCAGTCCTTTGATTTTATCACATGTATCTGACAAATATCTGATAATATCTGATGTTCTATTGTTATTTTTTTTGGTTGTTCATTGTTTGATAGAATTTAAATGTATTGTTATCCATCAATTTTATGTCAGACAAAACAGAGTTGAATACAAATAAATACTGTAACAATATTCAATTATTACAAATGTCATTATTTTTAATAATTTACCATGTTGAAACAAATTGAATGCACGTTGAGTTATCTTGATCGGCCTGTTATCTGTCATCGGTACTCAGCAAATAATATACCTGATAAAGTTCACAGTATGCCTGGTGAATTGAGCCCTTTAGACATATCTTGCCTATCAAAGCAAAACAAGATTATATAGATGAAACAATTTTGGTTTGAATTACTGTGTGTGGCAAATATGGTGTAACAGTAAGGCTTTAGGCTTTCAATTGAAAGATCAGGGTTCAAATCAATTTGAGCGCTTGTTTGCATCCTTGGGGAAGGATATGTTACTTAGCAACAACTAAACCACAGTATAATCATAGCTTATATAATTGAATATTGTTATCGTCTCTTTATATGACTTAAATTTGACATTTACAGTAGATTTAACATCAATGTATGGTTAGTTTTCTTATTTTTATTACGTTTTTAAATGGAAATTATTAGGTTTTGATATATAAGTTGAAAACTATCTTTTGTTCAATTAAGTTTATTTTTCTAAAAACATTTAGTGTTAGAAATATTTCTGCATAATTATTAAATATAATAAAAAATAAATTACAAAATCTATAAGCTAATCACATGGACGAAAATTAGAAAGGTTCATCAGTATTAAATCATTAAAATACTCTGTAAGTTACATTGGTTTTTAATGAGTTTATTACAATTATTATTTTTTATTGCATATGAAAATAATCAGTATCAGAATTTCGATGATTCAACAACTCTGAAAATTCTACAAATTTAAATTATAATGTGTAATAAATATAAACAATGTTCACAAGATTTTTGTTATGATGATGATTTAACCATTAAAAATACCTGTATATTAGTTACTGCATTTAATATTCATTAACACTACAAACTATAGTATCTGAATTGTTTGTTAATCTTATATTGTATAATTAATTATGTGCTTATTACATTGTATAATTAAGTATGTGCTTATATTAAGTAATTAGTTAGCTTTCAATTGTTAACAGATGAACAAATAATTACTATCCCAATTTTATGATTTATTATACATGCCTTTTTGAAGGATTGTAAATCATCAAGAACTCATTTTAATCGGTTATTCAATATTATACTTTAGTATTCCAACTACAAGAAAATCAAAGCGTGTTAGGTTTATGCCTTGATATTCATTCACAGTACTGTAGAATATATCTTGATGAATGCTTTTATTGATAGGTGCTTATTCAAAAGCAATGTCCCTATTAAGTTAAATAAATTCATCTCCTTCCAAAAAATATATATGTTGATTTTTCTTTATTGTGAAGGATATCTTAGGAAATTTATTGTAATTTTTTTTTAACTTGAATTTTTGTTTTATGTTTTTATCAATCCTCTTTAAATGTAATACCAACCAAAAATATTACTACTGTAATGTATTTTCTGATTTTTATCACTTGACAGACCTATAATAATAAATGACCTCTTGTAACCATATACAGTATGCCTCTGGCATTCCACATTACCATTATAAACACTAATAATTCTAGCAGACATTTACATATATTTGTTTACTAAGTATATTTTTCTGATTGATGAATCAATGTTTTTTTTTTGTTTGTTTGTTTAACCAGGGCACCTGAGATATTAACGAGGACAGGTCATGCAAAAGCTGTTGATTGGTGGAGTCTTGGGGCATTAATGTTTGATATGCTTGTGGGAGCTGTAAGTATATCTTTTGAATATGAATATATACTGACAGAGGACCCCACTTGGGTTATGCGTCAGTGTGCATCGTCGATCTGCCCACTATAAGTTTATTTATTTATCTGTGATTTATTAAAAATGTATATTTGACTAGTAACGATTTTGTGTGTGCAACACAAGGTATACAATCTTCCTTGGTGCTCATAGTTATGCAAACAATATTTTTGGTATGCATTACTTTATTCATTTCATTGAGCAATGTAAAATGCTAATACAGGATGTTATTAGTGTATATAAAAGTATTTATGTATAAAATTATATTTGTATAAACAAAGTATATCATATTGAATACTACAATTACATCATGTGCATCATGTTCTATACACCGAAATACAAAACAATGTTCCCTTCTTTCCTAGAGAATTTTATTAAAAATAATATGATGTTATGTGTTGATTAAATTTATTTGATGTAAACACCAAGAATAGTGCCACGAAAGTCTAGAAGAAGACTTCTTTCCAGTGGGGTGCTCTGGTGGTGATTGGGAGACAATCCCTTACTCTTTTCCGAAGAGTGTACTGCGTTCTTTAACATCACATGGGACATAAATGCACACAGGACCAACGGCTTAAACGTCTCATCCGAAAGACGGTGCGTTATAACTTATATTTCAGCCCTCCAGCTGAAACACAAGGAGAGGCAGCGATGGGAATTGAACAGGGCACCTAGAGATCTCCACATTTCAGCGCAAAAACAGGGGCTACCACCAGATTAGCCGACTGAGCTAAGCTGCTTTCTCTCTCTCTCTAGGTGGTACTTCAATTACAAAATACATGTAAACATTTTGCTGCTTTTTATTTATAATGCGATAATATATAATAAACAAGTGTATTTGTATTCTATTTTTAGCCACCATTTACTACGGATAATAGGAAAAAAACTATTGAAAAGGTGAGTTTTAGAAGAAAATATAATTAATATATTAATAATACCTTAATATTATAGTGGTCTCAATAGATATACAGCATATGCAAAAGTCTTTACTTACTGATTAAATGCAAAGGTAGATATCAAATCAACAGTTTCATTATTGTGGATCATTTGCTTGGTGGTTAAGGTACTTTGCCTTCTAGTCACAGTGGCCTGAGTTCAAATCCTCAGAGCTAATAGGATTTCTCTCATGACATCACATCATGACCGTATGTATAAACTTTATTTCACAAATTCAATGCATATACACAAAACTATAAAATAACATATAGGCAGGCACATGATGACTATATGGGGCAACAGTTTAGAATTCTGGACAGGGATTTAGTTTATAAAATAACTAGAATACAATTCTCTTTAATTACTGACATTAACATTTATCATTGTTATTTTTATAGATTTTGAAAGGAAAGTTAGTTCTTCCTCCTTACTTGACACCAGAAGCAAAGGATCTTATACGAAAGGTATGTTTATAGTTGATCAAGTCGTTGGTAGATCGGGATGGGTTAGACTTCACACAAAATATCCGGAAATCGGAATAAAGCCACCCCTGTCCAAAGCCACCCCTGTCCAAAGCCACCCAAAAATGGATTATACCATTGTAAGGTAGGGGTGGTCGACAATGGGGTGTTTGTCTTGATGCTGGTCTACAATAGGTTTCTGCTGCAGTGCTAGGAGTGTCTTTGTATCAGCTTTTGTGTATTATGAATTAGAAACTGGGTGTAGTCTACATAGGTATAAACATCATCAGCTTCTCCTAGTGATGCAATTGTGTGGGGTTTTTTTTAAATTTTTATATGATAATATTGATATCCACAATCCATTTTAGAAGAAATCCCTTAGGGGAGAACTGATTAAATGAGCTTTCTTAACATATTTTATTTTATTTTGCTGCACATAATGATAACCATCAGCACTGACTTCTGTGAGACAATTGGTAATGAGGTAGTAAAAACATGCAAATAGTACAAGTTTGCAGGAGTATACACATCTAGATGTGTATAAGAGACAGGCTCATAGTTATGCAAACAATATTTTTGGTATGCATTACTTTATTCATTTCATTGAGCAATGTAAAATGCTAATACAGGATGTTATTAGTGTATATAAAAGTATTTATGTATAAAATTATATTTGTATAAACAAAGTATATCATATTGAATACTACAATTACATCATGTGCATCATGTTCTATACACCGAAATACAAAACAATGTTCCCTTCTTTCCTAGAGAATTTTATTAAAAATAATATAACATACTTATGTATTATTTGAATGTTTGAGTGCATTGACACCATTGTGCTATTAACTTGCTAGAGTTTGTTTGAGTACAGTGTTTACATTGCATTCTGCTTTATTCTTTTGGGCTTTACATCCTGATTAACTTTAATACATAATATAAACATCGCTTGATTTAATCCCTATTCTGGAAATTGCCATTTCCATACTATAATGTATTCTGTAGCCAGAAACAATTCCTCATCTATACAGAGGTGAGTAGACATCAATACACTGTGTAAACATCGCTTGATTTAATCCCCATTCTGGAAATTGCCATTTCCATACTATAATGTATTCTGTAGCCAGAAACAATTCATCTATGCCGAGGTGAGTAGACATCAATACACAATATAAACATCACTTGATTTAATCCCTATTCTGGAAATTGCCATTTCCATACTATAATGTATTCTGTAGCCAGAAACAATTGCTCATCTATACAGAGGAGATTAGGCATTACAGGTACATGGTTTTAATCCTCCTACTTCATGCAAGAATCAGACATTGACTTAATTAAAGAAGCAGTGCTTTTCCTTTTTTTTCAGGGATTTACTTATGTCGCTCCATCAGTGTTGGAATGTATACAAAAAGATATTCTGAAACCAAGATCTCCTAGAAAGATAACGCATCAGAGCCCAAGAAACCCATTCAGGTATTACAATGCTGAAATGCTTATTACTTATGCATATAGAATTATGTGAATAACCTTTAAGGTCAAGATTTCATTACTCTATCCTGCTTAGCTCAGTTGGCTAAACTGGTGGTAGCCACTGTGTGTGCGCTGAACAGGGGAGATCTCTTGGTCCCCGGTTCAATTCCCATCGCTGCTCTCCTTATGTTTCAGCTGAAGGGCTGAAATGCAAGTTCAATTATGTACCGTCTTTCGGATGAGACGTTTAAGTCGTTGGCCCTATGTGCAATATGGTCTATGTGCACGTTAAAGAACACAAATATACTCTTTTCGGAAAAGAGTAGGGGATCTCTTGGTGTACTGCAATCTCAAAGGGAACATGAAGTCTGATAATTGTCAATATCTCTTTTATGAAAATTCATTATTGCAACATACATGTAATTACTTTATCAATCTATGTATAATCCATTTTTGTGATGAGTTGGCATCTAACCAATAAGATGGAAAATATTTGGAGAAAAAAATTCAATTTATTTCATTATTTTTCTGGTTTTTTTTTTTTTTTTTTTTTTTTTTCAATCTTTTTTTTTTTTTGTACAATCAACAATAAAATAGACAATAAAGACATTCATATAAAAATATAATTACATTTAGACCAGTTTTTAATTCCACATTGCTGTGAGATCCCAGAGGTATAATGATGAGATTTTACATAATAAATTTATGTTAATATCTTTTCAGTGCAATGCGGCAACACTCACTACAATTTGCATTTGACGAGGAGTTAACCAAAATGGGGGGAAACAGTCATTCACTGGAAGCAATGGATACGAGTGAGCATCACCATTGATGAGAGTGATGGTCGCTGTGGATAAGAGTGGAACTCAATTTTAAGGAGTAAACCTTGGCTTTGAAGCGGTAGAATGTCAGTACTGTACTGCTCAATGTAGGAATTGAAAATTTGGATCAATATTTTGGCTCTTGTAATGTTAAGGTTACCAAGATATGACATATTTATAATAAATGATTGATCATGGAAAACCTTTTACCATGCTGCAACAATAAAGATAATTATAAATGTTGTTGATTAATTTTAAAGTAAAGAAGTATTAGTATAGTTATTTTCCCTAGATACCAATGCTTGAAATTTAGCTTAGTGTTTGAATTAGTGTGTTAGTTAAGTTTGTTTTAATTTATTCAATATAATGGTTTATTTTATATTTTTGTTTCACTTTAAAATATTTCCAACAAATTAGAATACCCGACAGTGATGTTAGTGTAGGCAGTAGGTCTTATACAGTATATCAGTATTGAGTTTAAATTATAACAAATTAAATGTTGGAATTTTTGAATTTTCGACCAATAATAATCATGCCATAAAACCTTGAATTGAAGCCCTGGACTTCTTTTTTTGCAAACTTTAAATGGGTTTCTTTTCAAGGCTACTTTTGCAAAGTAAAGAGGGTGGCTTCTTTTCTAAATGAGTGCTGTAAATTTTGTGAATTTGTACCATAAAACAATAAATACGGCCACTGTAACGTCAATATGTATCATGGAGTGTAACTGACTGACATTAAAATTACCTAAACTACTGAATAAAACACCTTTTATTTTTTTGAAATTCATGTACGGTGTACACACTGTACTGTCTCGAAAAGAAGCCTGTGCTGTCTTGAAAAGAAGCCCGGGCTTCTTTTCAAGGCTAATTTCACAAACTAAAGAGGGGGCTTCAATTCGAGATGGGCTCCATCTCAAGATTAAGCCCACTGGGCTTCAATTTTAGGTTTTATGGTATGTAATATTATTTGAATATTTGTCATATATTTGTTTTTAGTAGATAAGGTTTTCCTAGTATCTTGAGTAAAGTAAAACTATGGTTTCATTCTAAATTTGCAACCAATAATGCAACTGATAATTTCATAATAAGTGCCACAAAAAATTTGTATAAAATAGCATTCTGTTAATAAGATTATTGAATGAGGTATCTGAGTTGAATGATCCTTCTGGAAATGAATGTTCCTCTTTACTATGTGTACACCAGTCACACTAAATGTGGTATGCATGAGGCTGACTTACTACTCTGGTAATTTTTATTGTGAGCAGTAATAAAATAATGGAAAGAATACTGACTGATAAACTTAAAGGAAGTGGAAAGTAGAACTGATATAGGGAAGGGCAGGAGAGAAAGGGTGGGACCATAATACAGTAGAAGGGGAAAGTAAACTGATATTGGGAATGGGTTGGCAAGTGAAATGGAGGGCCAGTGCTGTGCCAGATTCTTAAAGTGATGACCTTAAGGAAGGGAATGTAAATTGATATCAGTGCAGGCAGGACAAGTGAGAAAGTAGTGGACGATGCTATGCTGCATCCCAAAGTATTAAACTAAACAAAGGCAAAAGTAATTGATATTAGGAAGGACATGGCAAGTGGGAAGGCAGTGACCTGTAGTGAACCTGAAAGTGATAACCTAAAGAAAGGGAAAGTAATACGGGCTGGGAAGCACAGGGCAAGGGGGAAAAAGCGTTGAACAACATGTTATGAATCAAAATGATCACGATAAAACCATGCATTATTTAGTATTAATAAATTTAATTAATTGGATATGCAGGAAAATTCTATTGAAGGTCAAATTATGATGTCATGATTGCCTGTGATGTCAGACATCAAATTATGATGCCATAATTGCCTATGATATCAAAGGTTAAATTGTGATGTGATGTCAAAGGTCAAATTATGATGTCATTATTGCATATGATGTAATTAAACATTATTGCATGGACACCTACAATACACATACAGTATGTAGGTCCCAATTCTGCTAATGCACAAAGTATCTAGAGTGAATGCACAAATCCACTTGAAAGCTTATTGACAGTAGTTGATATGTGGCTTCCAACGAACCTATGCATCAAGTGTTATGTTTCAGTCATAATTAGATTTTTGTAAATATTGTTTAATTTCTTGATTTTAATTTGTGTTGCAAACTGTTATTTGAAAATTTACTATAAAACCATTGGACATTTGAAACTACTTAAATTAATCAGCAAACTGATAATAGCAGAGTCCGTCAGCAAATTGTTGTCAATGACAACGGACCTTTTTTCTAAGCCTTGTCCCTTAGATGATATTGCTAACATACCACAAAACAGTAGCATGGGACAACACATATTTGTAAGACATGCGCATATTCCTGGCCTTGTCCTGATTTGTCACTTGATTAAGACTCTGGGAAGGTCAATTACAGTAGTTATGGTTGCATCAAGAGTTACACTATAAATCTTACATGCTAGGGACAAGCCTTGTGAACACTTGCTTACACTTATCAGTACCGCTTTCTGCAGTCTCAAATGATATAGTGTGAACGCAGGTCTAGTACATATCCCTCAATCAAGCAAACAAAGATAAAAATGTTTGGAAACATTTTGAAGGTTGTTTATCTCAGATGTTAGCATAATACATAATTGTATAAAAAAAATATGTATGTTTTAAAAACTATTGTACCAACCTTCAAAATTTGTCAATTAATTCTTTTAAGTGCCTCAGAAATTTTAGTTTTTAGTTAGTTGATGGTGTATTGTATTATTTATTATTATATTAAGTGATTGTCTCCTGGTGTGCTGCCCAATTCATCCCCAGAAAGACCCCACTAGAAAGAAGTCTTCGGATTTAGTGGGCTATTCTTGGTGTTATTCACACAAAAAATACTCCTACCTAGCTACTGAGTTAATTTGTGATTGCACTTCTTTATTAACAATTTGAATGTCAATTACCGTTTTAGTGTCTTGTCTGGTGAAAGCCATTTTACTAAGGCTGTACCATATGTTTTTTTTATTCTTATTTCCAAGAGATTAGTATTAATAACCAAAGTGAATTAAGAGGTGTTATACTGTATATGAAGTGTAATTAGCATCAAGCTCTCCCACCTTCCCCACCCCTACACTTTTCTGTATCTGTCACGTCTGCCTCGTGTTCATATACAATACAGTATATTGTTAAGCATGTTATGATTTTTAATAATGTTTGTATATTTGCATCTGAATTCAATAACTGTGTATCAGAAATAATACCTTTTCCCCTTTGTTTTATGAGAAACAATTGACAAACAGCAAAGTGTGATATATTGGTAACACCATTGAAATGTACTATTACAATGTTAATAATTATAATAATGTTAATATCTTGTAAAAACTGTATTGTTGATGACAAGTTTGCTGGTGAGGGCAGTGTTTACTTTGAGAATGCTGTAAAGTACCAGTTCTTTCAGATCTGTATTGAATGAATAACGTGGTGTAGTATGTATATCATTGCTGGTAAAATATGAACATTTTGCAACAAGTTGAATATTGCATAAGGCATATTATTTATAAGGAATTCTAATATCATATTTTCAATATTTTATTCAATAACATAAATGATTGAGTTTAAAAGGGAATTTCAGACAATTTATTCCATTAATAATCTGGTATCTGATTGCAGTTTTATTGTATGTAATCATGTTGTCCCACACATTAAATTTCTCTCCAATAACAACTCTCCAATATCAACTTCAATTTTTTATCATAAAAAATTGCAATAAAGCTTCTCGTATCTCGTATCACAACAGAGCAATGTGGCGATTACTAGTGCTATTTGGTGGTTTGTGTGGTCAATAGTGGGCAATAGTGACTACAAACAAATCTTTATTGATAAATCACCATTGTTAATGTAACAAACTGTTGGATGTAAATAATAAAACTTGTTTAAAAGTTCATTCCGATGTCCATTGAAGATACATGCTGAAATACATTAAAATCTTAATTTTAGTAGTTATTTTCTTCTTTTTTTTTAAGAAAAAAGAGAAAATGTGCAGGAAATTGTGATTGTAAAGTTATTAAGGGTGATATAAAAAGGACATTTATGTGAATAGTGTTAATCAGATGGCCTTAGCATTTTTTTTTTGCAAATGTTTACAACTGAAATGATATATCTCATGAATAAATGAATAAATAAACTCATGAACCAGACATACATGATATGTTTTGCCTTTTATTACAATTGTTAACGAATAAATTAATATATAATATTTTTGAGAAACAGATGGAATATGCTGGAACATTTTTTCAGGCTCAACAAAATTCCGCACCAGTCACAATTTTGCTTTTAATCAACAGATCAAAACTTATGGCGTCAGTTCGAGAGAAATGATCCATAGGTGCCACAGAACACAAAACATCCGGAAAGTGGCAGGGTAAAAAAATTGTCCAATTTCAACAAAAACTCTGAGCTTTGTGTTTTTTCCAAAATTGGGCTATTTTTCAACTAGTCGTTTTTCTGCTGATTCTTACAAAGATCATGAAAATACGGATTGTGTTTCAATTGACCTTGTTCAACAACATTTTTTATAGCATTATATTATGAACTGTACAAGAAATACAAGACTATGGAGACTTTATTTAATTAGATATGTCTAAGTTAACATTATTTCAATATTTCGACATTAATTATGTCATCATCAGGAATGAAAAATTATCCATATTTGCAAGCTTATATGCACAAGTACCAAAAGTGTTGGACTAATCAAAACATTACCCCTAGTAGGAGACATAGCTATGAATAAACTAAAGATCAAAGCATCCTTACCCAACTGATCAAAGCTACCTACAAAAACAAAGCTCCCTTTGAAGCTTTAAACAATAGTATAGACCAATTTTGCAAACTGTCAATAATGTTAAAATAGATGGCAGAACTTCGAATCTTCTGCTGTCTGCTAATCATGTTTATAAAATACACAAATAAATGGAAACAAAGTAAAATATAGGTTATAGGGGTTTTGGGGGTTTTATCTGGTTTTGAACAACCACATGAATTTGTTTCAACATAGTAAAATATAGTTTTGATATTATATATAAATACATAGAAACTAGCTTTCAGATTGAACGGGGAAACCGAAATTAGAGATGGTCAGCATTCATAAACCAAAGTCTTTGAAAGGTCCGAAAATCAATAACAAGAATGTATTTGTGATTCGAAAGATGATAGGATCATCTTTGAGGATCTCAAAGACGGCATGCGGGATTAATATTTTATTTTATATATTTAGTTCAGTTTAATTCTTGCATTTCCACCAACGTTGGGCCCATTTATTTATTTATTTTATTTATTTTGAATTTACTTTTTTGTATATATTTATATTGTATTGTCATTGTATTTGTTTTTGATGATGGAGTAAGAGCAGTTCACTGTTTGGGCTTATGCCTATTACTTACTCCTGGCAAGAATATTGTATGTATACTTTTTACTCTGCCGAATAAATATTATTATTATTATTATTATTATAGTTGTATAAATACGTAAAACATTGAAAACATTAGGCCTACTATGTGAACCGTACCATAACATTTACAATAACAATGCCAATAATTAATACATGATGTCCTTTTCGCGGCCCTGGTTAACGATATTCTACCACCAACATACCTGTGGACAAATGACAAGATTAACAAATAATAATACGTCAAAAGGCTACAATACATTAAAATTAAAACACAAAGTAAATGCCTACATGTCTACGTAGGCCTCACTGCATGTTCGTGTATCTCCTTTATTTCTTTGTGGATAATAACATAAAACATTATACATTCATGTGTGACGACAAATTAATATTTAATTACGGTATTAAGATTTAATACATCATTAAAGGGCTTTCCCATTAAAATATTCTAAATGCGACTCGGTTCATGGGGCGGAAGCAGGTGAACTCGGCCCCAAATCAACTCGGCCCCATGTCAACTCGGCTCCATGACAACTCGGTCCCAAGTCAACTCGGCCCCAAATCACTGTATATTTACGAAATAATACGGTACCAAAAAAATATGAATGCAAAGCCAAACTATGCCAAAATTAAAGTGTTTTAAGTCTTACCTTTGTTATTCTGTTTTCATTAACAATAATACAAACAATATTAATAGCAATAATATTAAAATAGTAATAAAAAAAAAAAGCATAACAAAAAAAAATTATAATAACGATATGAACATACAGCTGATTTATAGACATATCAAATGTACATTATTATATATATGTATATATACTAGGCATATATTTAAATATACTGAAATTTTTTTCCAATAAAGTTTTTCTGAGTCCATATTGTTATATAGTATTCATTTCCTATTATATTTATATATAACATGGTTTAGATTTTACCTATTATATAATGATTTTATACATGTATATAATATATATATACACAGGCCTATATATATATATTTAAATGTATATACATATATATGTATATTTAAAATATATACTTTATTATATAATGTATATATATTTAAGTATACCTAAGGATAGGTCTAAAAATATTGGTTTTCTCTACTAAAGTGTTTCCGAAGTCTGTATACACATGGTATTCGTTTCTCATTATTTATGTTATATATAAAGACGGTTTGATTTTTATATAGGAATATATACATATATATATATATATGTGTGTATAAGGATATATATACGGTGTATATATACATGTAATGTATATTTATAATGTGTATTAACTTCTTTATATATATATATATATATATACATATATATAAATTCAATTAAAATTTATTAAACTAATTAATAAAAATACATAAATTGATAAAGTGGACAATATTAAAATTAATTAATTAGGATAAAAAATAGAAGCAAATCTTGTCTCAATTTTACCCCGACAAGACAAAAAGTTAAAAAAAAAACTAATAACAAAAAAAAAAACGCATATCAAGTATATATACATTTATATAATTATATATATATATATGCACACACATATATTATATGCATACGTGCACATGTATATGTACACATATACATGTATACACACACACGTACACCCACACACACATACATACATACATACATATACATTAATACACATACACACAAACATACGTAAACACACACACAACCACATAATTCACACAGAATATACATACTAAAATAATTCGAAAAAGTTAAGATTGGTACATTTCTAAATAATATTTCTTCATCTGATTTATAAAATTATGGGTTCTATTGCAATTTTTAAACTTAACATGAGTATCATTCCATAATTTCGGTCCGTATACAGAAATAAAAAATTGGCTTTTAATTAGTCTTACAAAAGGAACTGAAGTGAGTTTGAATTTTTTAAATAATAACTGTGTGTAGGTTTATAATCATGAAATAAAACTAATATAGAGGTTGGGAGTTGACTTTTTATGTATCGAAACATAAAAGAAGTAACTTGTAATTTGTTTAGATCCATAATATTTAATATATTTAGTTTTTTAAATAGAGGTTCAGAAGACGATGCAAATGAAGCTAAATCAATAATTCTGACAACACGTTTATGAAGCTTAATTAATCTATCCAGGTCCTAAGAATAGTCACATTATTTTCATTATTCGAAATGTGTACACATTTTATTTCCTAATATTAATTCCACTAATTTTTGCTACTTAATATTAAACCATATTTTTATAAATATAAAATTTGTAAATACTTGTAAATATATCATTTCTCTGTAATCTCTGTATTGATTTGTTTTCCAACTGTTTTTTTTAAATATTTTTATCGTCGCTGTTTTGTTTTCTTCTTTAATTGTTTTTGATTGTCTTTCTTTATCTCTCTCTCTCTTTTCTCTTTTGAAATTTTATGTACGCAATTGGAAGCAGGCTGGTGCCACCTGGATATTTTTCCCCGGTATTTTGGCAAAAGACCGGGACCTAAATATACCGTAGGAAAATGTCCGGGGGAAAATGTCCAGGGGGAAACCAGACTCGATCCTATGCAAGTTGTGAGTCCGAAGCAATTTAGACTTATTGTAATTTGTGGATCCTATTGGAAATAAATAAATAGAGATAGGTCTAACATTATGTTTATAAGGTAATAGTAATACAGATAAAAATAAAGATAATGGTAATGATGTTGGTTGTTGTTGTTGTTGGTGGTGGTGGTCATGATGATGATGATGGTGATGATGATGTTGATTATTGTTTTTGATGATGATGGTGATGATTATGGTGGCGGTGGTGATGATGATGATGGTGATGGTGATGATGTTTGCTGTTGTTGTTGCCGATGATAATGATTATTATTAAGTTAATATACATTTTCAATATACATTATACATACCGGTTATATTCCTGATGATGACATAATTATTGTCGAAATATTAAATCCCGACACGATGGTGTGCATTTCGATACTTGGAGTATGTATTATACTTTTTTGTCTGAGAATAATCAGTGGACCTTTCGGTTTTGTGCATATAAGCTTGCAAATATAGATAATTTTTCATTCCTGATGATGAGACGTAACTAATGTCGAAATATTGTTTCCCAACACGATGGCGTGCATTTCGATACTTGGAGTATTATAATATCTTATGTGAGATTAATCAGTGGACCTTTCGGTTTAATCCTAAAACTAGTGTAATTTGTAAACATAGACTTTTTGTGATCCATATAGGTGCAACAGAACACACAGCAACTGGAAAAATTGTTGGCATAGCAAAACATTATTATAATTACTGGAACTTACTGGAATTATAATTTTACTTGCAAATATCTATGTTAATGGATGTTTGGCACTAGCACAAGGAAAACTATCTTTTGACTTTATAAAAAGATGTCTCGTATTACTACAATGAAGACTGAAGACAACAGCATTTGTACAACTTGTACAAGGTGATGATGGATGATAATGATGATGATAAAGATCATGATGATGGTCATGATAAGGAATACAATGATATTCAGATATATGGTGCTGATATATGTGGATAGAATTGAAATTATAATTTATAATAATATTCATTTATGAGTGATTTTGATGATGTTTCTCTCTTCTGCAAAAACTTCTCATGTTTGTTTCAACAAATTACTCAATGAACATCTAATAAATACAAGATAAGCACATAATGCTATGTACATATATGATTTATTAGGCACACTGAACATGACAATACATATAATGGCACACATAAGAAACCCACCACACATTTAGCTACACATAATGAACATTTCATCAAGTCTGTTGATTTAAATACACTTAACTACATTCACACAAATTTTGTCTCTTTTAATTGAATAATCGAGCACAGTCTTGATATAATGGTAAAGACAATTCATTACCATGTCCCCAAAAGATTAAGAAACAATACAGCAAACACCATATGCAATAATAAATTACTTAATACCACATTTTGGCCCACTACCAAAGGTGTATATTATTTATATATCTTTTTTACTTGGTTTAGCGAGAGAATTTGTTTTATAATTCTTTATCAAAGAATAATTACAGTATTAAACATTTTGTTAATTATCAGAAAATGCTAACTTTACAATTTTCATGAAGAACTGAGTTGAGACTCAATGACATTTAAATGACACCTGTGCCAAAAAGATGTAAAAATTAATCTATAAGTTATAAGTTATTTATATTGTAGTCATTCATTTAATTATTATATAAAAACCTTTTGATTTTTAAAAAGTATACCTATGATATACCAGGAAAGTTTGATGAATGAATAAACACACTTTTTGAGATACATAGTAATCCATGACAATGACAGGGGTCAGTACATCAGTGGGCTATTTTAACATGGTAACATACAAATTCTATGGTTTACATACAAAATCCTTGTTCATTGCGCATATCTTAAATTGCACATTCTAGGTTGAGTTGGATTCTCTCTACAACTGTTATGACTTAGCAATTAGTTCTTAAAATACATGCAAAACTAGAAAAATATGGTAGTGTATATAATAAATATATACCTTGGTTTTATTAAAATTAAACCAGAAGAAAATATAAAGAGATAATAAGAAGCAAACTAAAATTTGGTTCTGGTATTATTATGTCTGGTTTCCTTAGTTTTTTTAATTTAAAAAAAAAAATATCTTGTAGTAATTTCTGATTTTATGTCTTTTTTTGCAAAACTACAAAATATGTTGTCCACTGGAGGCTAGATTTTTTTTTAAATTGCATTTTTTATACTCAGAGATCAATAAAGATTGCTAATTAATAATAGAGTTTTCAATGCATGACGCTATCCTAACTTTAATGTTAGTACCCAGCATGCAGCGCGATAGCTCCTCCCCTTTTGTAAACAAATCGAAATACGCATGCGCAAACCCGTAACTAACGTACGTCGAGCACGTAAAATCCTGAAATTAACGTACTCCGCAACGCAAGATGAATAAATTATGACGTCATCTGTCAAACTCCCTAATAAGACATATAGTAAAACCAATTAAATTATAACACTGAATAGCTTTAAAAAAAAATATCAAGTTATTAATTTCCAATAATATAGAGATAAGAAAAAAGTTTTCTCTGATTTAAAAACTATATTATCAATTCAACACCCTTCAATTGATTTCCTGCCAACTGAAGGGTCTAGTTAAAAGAATTCAGAAACAATAATATTTATATATCTGTTAATTAACTTACTAAAATTTGTCTCTAATCTAATTTTCAATTTAAATCTGTTAACTGTCTTTTCTTACAAAGGAAGTTATCATATATTGATTAGCTCAACAGACAGTATATCTTTACAGTGTGAGTTGGGTAAACAAATTATAGATTTGTAAAAACAATGTTTATAAATAAAATTGAGTTGTATTTAATGATTGACACCACATGAAAATCAAACATAAAATATATGAAATTCCATTAAAAATAAATGTGATATAAATGTGTGCACTCTCTTTGTAATAACAAAAATCTAACTCATATTCAATGTACCACAGTAACAAAATATACAACAGAGAAGGACGTGGAATTATTCTGGACTAAAGTTCAGCACAAATATGCATTATTAAACTTAAATTACTTAACATACATTTGAGTGGGATATTATCGGAGGTTTAATTAGTAAGCAACTACCTGGAAGTTTTATTCATGATCCATTAATAATTGATAGGCTTGAATACAAGAGACTGGATGTTCACAACTCATATCAACAATAAGGCATCAAAAGTTAATATAATAAATAATTATAGTCATGTTTGGCATATCCAGGGCTTTATACACAAATTCTAAGCACCTTTTAATTATTATATCCAATTCCAATTATCAGAAACATTCACAAATATACATAATGTGCAATTTCCTCAACTCCACTCCCTGAGGAGCATTCCCAGTCATGGAGTATTTTAGAACCATGTATGAACTAGCATACTAATAAAATTACATCATTAAAGTTTGAATAAAAGTTAAAAGTGCAGAATCATTTGAGAAGTCATTGGCATAAAACTGGGTTTCTTGAATTATGACAGAAACATCTGAAAAGATATCAGACTCAGTAGAAATCAAGAAGAAGAATATTAGGTAAGTTCAGTCTTTCCCCTCTGCTGCCAATGTTTGATGGTGCACTTAAAGTAAGACTATTTTATTTTGGTCTTCTTTTTATCCTTTGACTTTTTCTTTTCTTTTTTTACCTTTTCACCTGCTTTCTTTCCATTTAAACCAGTGTCTGTTTGGTTAGTTACCTCACCTAAATAACCATCATAATCTAGTTCATCGGCACTATACGCCTTTGCTCCGTTAAACTTGCTTTGATATGCGCCAGTATCACTCTGACTTTGCTGTTTTATATTTCCTACCTCGGCCCATCTCCGCTGACTGGGAGTGTTGGGCAAGCTGTATGCGTCAAAGTTATCAATTTGATCACTGGATATATAATCCAAAGCACTGTGACTCTGGGAAAGTGGCTTCTTAAGTTGAATTTTTGATTTAGATTTGATTTTCTTCTTCTGTTTTATTTCTGCTACTTGCTTTGCCATTTGCACTTGATTGCTGTGTCGCAGCTGCCTCTGTTTCATTGCATTCCTCCGCGCTACCTGTAGCGAATGCTCTGCTTCAAATTCCTTTTCAAATACTCTCATCTCCACAACCTGGAAAACAATTAACCAAAAATAGCATTCATAAATTGAAAAGAAATAAAATAATTGTTCTCAAGCATCTAGGCGTGGCTGGGCCCAAGCCAAATGGACCAACCCGAGCCTAGGTAATGGTGATTTAATGTATTAAATAACTTAAAAGAAGTAGTGTAGACTTATTTAATGCACTATTAGGAAAATTGGCGCCTAAAGGTGCCACTGCATGAAAAATTGCCCATAGGCTCACAATATTAACTGGGAACTTAACTACAATACTAACTACTCTATTTATTAAAACAATACTAAAAGTAATAAGTGCTGTTAATAAATGCATATTGCAATAAATACCTTCATTCACGTTACATAAAGAGATAATACCAATATCTGAATTTTTATTACCTCATTAATAAGGAAATCTTCTTCTACAATATCGCTGGGAATGTGTTTCAATTTTTGTATGGTTTCATAAAATCCTGGGCATTCTTGCAGCTGACGTCTGCTGGATAGCGAATGTTTGATGATCACTAATGCAACCTTAAATAACACTTTAACCCCTGTAATATTAAATGGTTCAAATCAACATACAATAATACTGTACTATATGAGGCATGTTGTGGCAAAATAGCTAAGTTGTAGCAAAAATACAATTCAAGTTATTGGTATTTTTAGATACCG
Organism: Anneissia japonica; assembly: GCF_011630105.1. NCBI lineage: Eukaryota > Metazoa > Echinodermata > Crinoidea > Comatulida > Comatulidae > Anneissia > Anneissia japonica. Next base: position 502,189 of record NW_022751928.1, read on the forward strand.
AGTATGTAATCTTTAAAATGAAGGGTCATTCATTGAAATTGCACTATTTCAAGCTTAAGAATATTGGAAAGTGAAAGTACAGTACTCTTAGAGTCAAGATAAACATGATTTTGAGTAATTGCCTTTCAAAGATATTTGTGTACATTGTTTAATAGAATTTGTTGACCATTTCCAATACTTTGGGACGTGATTAATAAGACATTAAACTGTTGATCTATAGTGAAAAACAAATTTGGATTTTTAGGCAATTTTTTGAGCTCCCCATATTTTATAGCTCTTTTACTCAATACTGGCCTGTGCTACAACTTAACCATTTCCCCATGACATGGTTACCGTCTGAACGACTCCATAGGCTTTCTGGAATAGGCATTTTAAAATCTAATAATTAACATCAAAATGTACTAAAAATTTTAATCATCAATTCAAATTTACAAAGAAAAACTAAGATACAACATCTTAATAATTATGTTACAAATTGGGATCAATGGTTGTCAGTAGAGAAAATAGCGTCCAGTTGAACGATGGCAACGGAATAGTATCAAGCGGTATCGTGACGTACTCTATAGCATTATTAACATCATTATACAAACAAAACTCACACGACTACTTTAATTCTAATGAATAATAATATACTATTTAAGCTATCAAAATATATTATTAACAAATTATTTATTAATTTACTAATACCCTGGCAAATATCAACTTATATTGAATCAGGAATTTATATTATTTCCTGTATTTATTTAAACCATGCAAATCTGATAATAGCAATAGTAGTAATGATGACAATAATCAAGAAAATAATGATGATGGTTATGATGTTGATGATAATGAGGATGATGATGGTGAAATGATGATGATGATAATGATGTGAATGATGATAATAATGATGTGAATGACGATGATGATGTTGATGATATATTTAAATTACTGATTGATGATGGATGATGATAATGGCTAATGGTATAACATAAAATGTGTTATAATAACATGCACAAGTAATTGGACCAAACAAAAATCAGGGATATACCTTCACATAGAAAGATGTCCCAGACCCTGAGAACTGTTGCAAATGGGAAAGTACGTGAGTATATACACATGAACCATTCAGTCATATAATGAACCGGCTCCAGGTTCTGCTCCACCTAATAGACAAATAAAAACATCAATAATTTCAAATAGGAATATCATACACATTTTTTTTAAATATTATATTTGAAATCCATGTACTTTTTATTACATAACTAGTGAATTACACATAAGAAAATTATTATAATTTTATAATTAATTTTACTTAATGTCTACTTGATCCATTAATAAGTAAACTTATTCCTCCATGTTTGATCTATTTAAACAATGATTTCATTTTACTTAATAAATATATTGTTATATAACAATAACATTAGCAACATTTATAACAAAACAAAAGCAAAATTGACAATGATAGAATGAGACTGTTAAAACATCATTCGCTAAGTTTTAACAATCTTTAACTGCATGCATGTTTTTGGAATAAATTGAAGATAATTTCAAGGCACCCGGTACAAGAGGTTGGATTAGACAGAACTGGAGTGCTTAAACTAGATGTACAAATGGTGTTAATAAAAGTATGCTTATATATCATTTTTAAATACTTTTTACCTTTTAATGTTGTAAGCATATTTAATGTATAATTTGATAATTTAGTGTTCAAAATCCTTTCTCACCATGTGATGATATGTCGTCGTAAGGTGGCGCTTCATCAAACCAAGGAGTACATCTCCGTCAATTTGCATAGCCTCCAATCCAGGACTGAAATAGCCGACTAGATACTTCTCACATATTTGAACAAGGCACCAAAATGCTTCCTGTAAAAATAATTAATATCAATATATACAAGTAAATTGCTTGCTTTCTATAGTTTTATTAATTTTTCAAAACGATAGAGTAAACATTATACTCGCAAATAAACAAAATACATAAGCCTAAATGTGCAATAAAATGTGATTTTTCTGTTGTAAATTTTATTCTTTTATCTTATTCTTTCTAACTGTAAATTGTAAATATGCTATATAACCTTTTGAACTCAACTGCAGACAATATTCCTACTTTTATACAATAATTATTAAGGACCACCTCCAATTAAAGACCATTTTTCTGTGGTCCCATATTAACAAATGAATACTTTTATCTTTATTTTTCTAATTAGAGACCAAAGCTAAAGACCATAGAAACCCCAGTTCCAAAAGTGGTCTTTAATTGGAGGGAGACCTGTAGTATAATTCAATTATTGATTTCCTGTAATATAATTAATTATAAGAAATATAAAAGATAATAAATATCAATGGAATCAATGGAAAAAATGCAAGAAATAGAGAAATCCTGAAGTTCAGAAGTTATAAGAGACCACTGGCACATATATTTTTATTCTAGTCTTTATTTTTTCACAACTAGAATAAAACAAATGATAGCTGTTGTAGGTTGGTTACAAGGAATAAAATGAAAAATTACAGAGTATTTTTTTTTATGATAATTGTGATATGACTCAAATATGTTGGCAGCTTCATGATAATCCTAGGTAAATCCTTGTGAATTCTTGCCTTCAGATAAAATGTGAAAGGATCAAGCAAATATAACTTCAAATTACATCCAAGAAGACTTACTTATTAAAATAATATCCATTACTTATAATATTAGTGTGTGTGCCATCTGGTTATTCTTAGAAAATATTCATCCAAAACGATTTTTAAATACTGTCGAGAATCGTCCTTAGATCTTTATGTTTTATGATTATAGGAAATAAATTATATTTATCAGTACATATCTGACATACATTAATATTTGAATCAGAAAAAGTAAATTCATATACAGTACATGGATAGATAATAGATTTTAAAATTTTCATGAGAAGTTAGTTTATTGCAGCTGTGAAAAAAGTTATTTATAACATTTTGGATGCTTATTTCATATAAGGTCTATCTACTTCAATAATGAATAGATTATTAATAATTAACAGCAGAGTACTTGAATATATATGAGCTGTAGTCTAAATCAATTTAGGCAGTTATTAATGATCAATCTATGTATGCTCATTTATTATATATGATGATAGAAGAAACATTACAAGATGGCCAGATACTGAAACAGAAAGTCATGTTCAGTGATGATTATTTCAACAGAAAATTTAATAGAAATTCACACAAAACATACACACCCGCTATGACAAATTACAGTTTCACTTAAAATCTGGAAATGCAAGTTGTTATCCAAGCTTAAGATGCAAATAAAACAGATTCATAAGTACCTCTGGATATTGTACCGATGCTCTAGTAAATTAGCTACGAGGTCAATTTGGCATAATCTGTTTAATTAATTATTCAAATTATTCATTTAATAATAATAATAATAATAACAATAATAATAATAATGTAAGTATATAGCACATACTAAAAGAAATTTGCCTCTATGCTTATTATATGAACAAAAGGAAATTTAACCATGAAATATCCTAAAAAAGAAAAAGGCATAAAAAGCAGAAGAATCATTTTCACAGCTCCGTTCTCCAGCATTCGAAGTTTCAAAAGTTAGGGACTCCCTGGATTAGTATTTACAGGAGCTCTAGTGAAAAAGATATTCAGCTAACCTATCCTACATTTCAATAAATACTATATTGAAATTTCCCCTTTAAAGGTATATTGTTTGTTATTGTATTGTGCAAATACTATTATTGAAAGCAAATAACTTACTTGAGTATACAATGTCAAGTAAGTTATTTGCTTTCAATAATAGTATTGAAAGCAAATAACTTATTTGAATATACAATGTCAGAAAATGAAAGCTTACATTTTCTCAAAACAGAATTTCATTATGGGCAAGTCAGTCTTAAGGTATTACATAATATGCAGTTAATTATTATTGTAAATATTAACCATGGTATAGAGAAACAAATTCAACACGGACAAAAAGATGATTTAGTTATTTACTGACAAGATCATTTATTTTATGCAACCTTTACAAACTGCCTCTGATTTGTTACAATGGTAAATTTAATTTTCGATTTTATATCTTTCTTTTTTTTAATCTGGACAATGTATACTGTATGATAACTATTAGTTCACCCATTTGCTCCAACAACAATGTATACTGATTTGAGAAAGTAACTTACTTCTGCAGGCATCTGCATTACTAGGACGGCAGCTATGGGGGCTTGGGCTTGGCAGTAACCATCTCTAGGATTGTATATGCTATAGGCCTTTAATATGCGGAATAAATCATGTTGTCCTCCTCCTCCTTTCGCAAACATTTCATGGAATGGAAATTGACGGTCTAGATCTTTTTCAATGAGATCCACCCACTTGGGGTCGCCATCTTGAGCATCAAGTTCCTGTAGAAAAAAACATGACAATTTTATAGTTTATAATAATATGGCAATTCTAAGGTAATGTAATTACAAATCACAAACATTTTGATAACGATGGCACAACAATTTTGATAACGATGGCGACTGGGAGCAGCACATCTCTAAAGGCCAACTCAGACAGCATCGGCCGACGCAGTCCGACGCAATTTATCGTCGCGTCGGGTCTGCGTGAGTTGAACGCAGACGCGATGGTGTGCGTCGGGGGCAGTCGCGTAGTAGAATATTAAACGTGTTTAATATTTCCCACGACGGCTTAAGACTGTCCCCGACGATAAATCGGGTCGGGCTGCGTCGGCCGACGCTGTCTGAGTTGGCCTTAAGATGACAGTGGTTCAGCTTTTGCTGCTCCCTGGCTCACCTAATTATTCTTATATGTTTGTGAATTTTTCTGATTTTTTTGTATTTGTATCTGTTTTGCCAGAATGAATAAAATTTTTAAAGAAATAAAAAATGATGACTGGAATGGCAAAGAGGATGATGAGGATGATGAAGATGATAATAATGATGATAATGTTGATCTATTTTGCTGCTGAAGACTATGATGATAATCCAATGTGTAGTTTCACCTGCACATGCCCATATCCAAAGTTAATCTACATATTAAACCTATGTTTGTTTATGTCGATTGACTTCAATAGGGGCATGAGCAGTTCAAACTTTGAATTGGCTTATGCTAATGCAAATTGTTTATTAATGTATTTTATTTCAACCATTTAAAGTGGGTAGACCGTTCATGATCAGGCTAATGATAAGGATATTAATGATAATACAGATGCCAAATTGTTGTGTTTCCATTAAATAATGATCTGTAAGTCAAATTTCATCTAAGTCGAACAATTTTTCAATGGAAATTTGGATTTGACTTAGGCAAGTTCAACTGTAATTAAACCTAAGATTAACAACATGTACATTTACTGTATATAGAGCAGCATATTTAAGTCGGCAAGTCGAATGGCCGAGATAGGTCAAATGGTCAAATGGCGGTTGAGGCAGGGGAACCACATCGTACAGCCATCAGTGCTGGTTCCAACGGCACGCTCGCCTATGGTACTGGAAGTGGAACGAGTCTTCTCGAATAAGGATTATAAACCGTAGGCACAGTGCACCCAATTTGGCTCGTGCACTTTCAAGAACCCAGTATATCTTTCTAGACGAGTGGGGGTTATACTGGTCCATACAGCCCCTATTATGGTACAGATGAGAGTAGCTGGTACCGGTTTACCAGGTAGCTCAGACATGAAGAGACCCTTGGGTAGAAGAAAGTTACTGTACGAACTAGTCCAAGCCTCAAGCGTTTTGAGACTTCCGTATAAAGCACTTATAAATATCTACCTACATTACATTACATTAGTAATGTGGTTGTGGAGACAAAAAATATTTTTGGGTAAGTACAATGATGAATGACAACATTGAAAATACTAATTCATTTCTGACTAATAATACTTTTATCATAAGTTTGATAAGACTAATAATAGTTTTATCATTAAGTTTGATAAGATTGATGGAGGAAAACAAAAGTTTGGTCCACATGCCAGGCGATAAAGTTAACAAACGATGGTAGTCCGTTGAAAAGATGCTGCACAAGAAAAAGTACGATCCAGAAGAGGTAACAATGGGCAGACCCTTTGAGGGTATTGGGTTTATTTGCAAACTTACAGAAAACATTGTTTACAGGGAACTACCAATAGAACATAAACGCATAAGTGCAATTCAAATAGTAAATAATATTGCTATCTTAATTACAATATTTGGGGTATATATGCCTCATTTTGATCACTCATATGATCAGATACAGCTATATTCTGAAAGAGTTGATGCGTTACAAACTTATGTTAATGACACTGATTCCCTGTCATAATTGTAGGCGACCTAAATGCTTCATTACCTCTAATTAAGTCTAAATTGGTATCGATCACACCCTTTTAATGGTAACAGTATGATCAGGTACTCACGGAGCAAGATTAGTGACTGTTGTATTCTGAATAGCATATTAAACAATACCAGTGATCATTATCCCATTATTACTGTATTTTTCTGTTTCTGTTTATTGGGTTTTTTTTCACACAAATGAAATGAGTTACACAATATAATGGGGAAATAATAATAATAATAATAATAATAATAATAATAATAATAATAATAATAATAATAATTGTTATTATCTTAAATAATAGACAGCAGTAATCATTAAATAAGGTAAAATATTGGTGTTAAAGGAAGTCATAAACACTTTAAGGCATGACCACCAGATAATCAGTCGCATGCGACGTAGTAGGCCTAATAATTAATATTGATATAAATATGCAAACATAACATTAAAAAAATATATACATAAAAATATATATATATAAAATAATATAATAATAACAACAATAATAATAAAATATATATATATATATATATATATATATATATATATATATGAAAGTATTAAGATAAACAGGAAATACAGAATGCATACTAATAATAGTGATAATAATAAAGAAGCAGTGAAAAGTCTGTATAGATTTAAAGGAAGGATTTATACACCATATACCTGATTCAGAGATTTTTTATAGCAATTTTTGAAACTAGCCAGAGTTGGATTACTTTTTAAATCAGGTGAAAGATTTTCCCATAGTTTTGGTCCTAAATATAGTATAGAATGTCTTAATTGTAGACGTACGATGCCCTTAATTTACCTAAAATTTCTAATATCATTAAAGCCAATCAAGTTAACTTACTGAACCAGATATTCATCAGTGATTCAAAATATAGGTCTTTTTATTCACATTTACTGAATTGTAAACAACTGCATGTTAAACACACCCTAATCGATAACATAACAGGCATTGATTTTTCATTTGTAACATAATATTTAATAATAATTACTGTCATAATGTTTTAAGATCCTGCAAGTTTGTTTTTTGTGTTTCCCATGGTGTGTGCGACAGTGTTAAGTTTGCCATTTCTGTTTAACACTGTTCTGAATTTTTTGTGACCTTTTTGAATGGATCTTATTATTTTAACTCTATTTAATTAATTTGTTACTTCTTTTGTTTTGTATGCAATGATTTGTTTGTATGTGATGCATGATTCTATATTTTATGGAGGCAAATAAATTGAACATGAAATTTAAATTTTCATAGATACTGTATGTTGAAAAGAAAGATTACTTACTGCAAATACTAGTTTCTTTTTCTCCATTACATTTTTACTTCCTGACAAATACTGCCACGCTCGCGCACGTAACGAGGATGGGATTCCTTTACGACAACGCTCTTTGACCTTCAAGAAAGAAACAAAATTTTTAAACCGACATAAGAATACAACTTGACGATAGAGAATCATATTTTGAAATTAAGTGACAGAGATGAATATCTATTTGTTTCTCTTCAAAAGTTAAAAAAAAAATCAGAATTATTAGTATTATAATTATGACTTTAATTATGCTAAGTAATTATAAACCGAAACCATAACAAAATAATTAAAATTTTCATCTATTTAATGGCAAATACATACAAAGGAAATTAAGATAAATTGCTAAGTCATTAGAGTTTATTAATAATAGATTTATTATTTTTTCTTTATTTGAATTGTTATTTAAGCATCAACAAACATTTTTCAAAAAAAGAGCTTAGCATAATATTTATGGAATAAAACAATTTGAGTAATTAAACAATGATACTATATGGCCCATACAGCAGGCCAACAACTTTTGAATAATGACTGAATCATAGCCCGAAAGTCTAGAAATCAGTTATGTTCAAATTATAAATTAGATAACTGTATATTTATGACTATTTTTATTATAGTTTAGTGGGTCAACAGTAAGTTGTGACAAAGTATAACAAAATAATTTACACTACAGTTTCATGGAGAAAATAAAAATTAGTTGCCCGAAACAAAAATAACAAACATAAAAGTCTGAGCAGGGCACAAGAGAAATAGATTAAAAGTTAACACAGAAACTTTTAAAAGTATGCACATATATTCAAGTCTTTTTAATTAACAGTATACATGAAAAAGTAAATTTTATGTGGAAATAATATATATGGTACAAATTATGTATTTATTAAAAATAATTTTGCAACACCTTATAGGCTTATACAGTAATGAATGCCTTAAGTGTTTGTACATTAGTTGAGTAATTCATTGAAGGTTGGGCTGCTCCATTCAACCAGGCACCACCTTGCTTACTTCTAGCAACAGTTCAACTGCTTCTGTCAATTCTCTGAGAAAACACTGTATCATCAACAAGAAAATGTTGGATTGATATACAGTATCAAATAAATATGGAAAATGTATTACCTTTTTTGGCTTTTTACTCATCCATTTTGACCAGTCCTCAAGCATATCCAACCACTTGAGTTCGCGTTTGCGGATGACACTTACAGGCAAATGAGAATCTCTGGAAAGAGAATAATATTAATATTTATCAAAATAGTCCTGCATGCATCATGTCAGCTATTACTCATGTGGAACTGTTAATTAAATACAGTTCAATACTACATAATGTATTTCATCTTCCCAGGGCACAGGTCGAGTATGATTATTGCCAGAAAATAAACTATTTTGCATCTTGAATAGGAAACTAAATGTTTGTGATGCTAGACCGATGCAAAATCTTAAAATCTAAAGGTTGGTTTTGCAAAAATATATTCTTGATAAGATAAGCTTAAAATAGATGATGTATGAAAGGTGAAATTTTCAAGTGCCAATAGATTTCATAAAATGGGTTTATTGTAAGAAAACAAGTAAATTACCAACTGACCGACTGACCCTTACTTCCAATGGTCCTTTCCTTGAGTAGAATATTTTATTTGGCCTTAGCTTAAAGGTAGGTCAGTTTATAATCTTTATTGAAGTGTAATTTCCCACACATTAATCTCATATTACAGAAAAGTAATAACTATTGATTGGGATTTGAGCAGAACTAATGGTTACTTTTGAAAAAAAAAAAAAAAACATTTCAAAAGAAGTAAATAGTATGAAATGAGTAAGAGTCGTAATAAAAATCTTAGTGGTAATTAATAGTATTTGAAATGTCAATTGGCTAACATATGGAGATACACTATAAAGGAAGCTTACTGATATCTCAATAGTATCATTCAACACTATAGCAAAGTGGTTAATTATTGGAAACAAACTGTTATTACTTATATAATTCTTCCCCAGGTGACTGTTATACAATGAGTCATTTAAAACAAGGATATCCCATCCCATTAGAATTAGTGTCAAGTACAATACACAGATTATGACCTTTAGCAAAGAATGGAATATTGTATGATTACAGTGTATGCAAAATAATACATGATTCACATTACAATAACATAATGGCCAAACAGAAATAAAAATAGTTTCTCATTTCTGCCCATACTTGTGTGGGCGGTTAAAAATATTCTTGCTGTATAAAGTGTGTACAAATTGAAATAAAAATATAAATTAATTAATTTAAGAAATAAAAAATTCAATAAAACAAAAAATACACTACAATTAAAGATGCAAAATATTTTTTTAAACAGCATTTAACCAAAGTATAGATGTCAGTAGTGTGGTTTTCGGATTCTAAATCGAAAGAACCATGGTTTGAATCTGGTGCTGGCTTCCCTCATGGAATCCACCTCCATGAGTGTTACTGTTTCCAATGACCAAGGTAATAATGTGAATTGATTTGAGATTGTTAGACCATGGAAAGTCCTATATCTAACTGTAAATGCCAAAAAATTATTATTAATATGTATTACCTATTCTCTTCAAACTGGTTGCCTCCAGTAAATCCGAACCTGTCCACTTTTTTTGTTACAGTTTCCTCAGCAATACCATTGGTAAGGCTACCTTGTCCACCTGGTTTACCATCAATACCATTGGCAAGGCTACCTTGTCCATCTGGTTTATCATCCGTACCATTGGCGAGGCTACCTTGTCCGTATGGTTTACCATCAATACCATTGGCGAGGCTACCTTGTCCATCTGGTTCATCATCCATACCATTGGCAAGGCTATCTTGTCCGTCAGGTTTATCATCAATACCACTGGTGTGTCTATCTTGTCCGTCAGGTTTATCATCAATTCCACTGGTGTGGCTATTTTGTCCATCCAGTTTATCATCAATACCATTGGCATGGTTACTTTGTCCATCTAGGTTATCATCAATTCCACTGGTGTGGCTATTTTGTCCATCTGGTTTATCATCAATTCCACTGGTGTGGCTATTTTGTCCATCCAGTTTATCATCAATACCATTGGCATGGTTACTTTTTCCATCTAGGTTATCATCAATACCACTGGTGTGGCTATCTTGTCCATCAGGTTTATCATCAATACCACTGGTGTGGCTATTTTGTCCATCCAGCTTATCATCAATACCATTGGCATGGTTACTTTGTCCATCTAGGTTATCATCAATACCACTGGTGTGGCTATCTTGTCCAGCAGGTTTATCATCAATACCACTGGTGTGGCTATTTTGTCCATCCAGCTTATCATCAATACCACTGGCATGGTTACTTTGTCCATCTAGGTTATCATCAATACCACTGGTGTGGCTATCTTGTCCGTCAGGTTTATCATCAATACCACTGGTGTGGCTATTTTGTCCATCCAGTTTACCATCAATACCATTGGCATGGTTACTTTGTCTATCTAGGTTATCATCAATACCACTGGTGTGGCTATCTTGTCCATCAGGTTTATTATCTATGCCACTACTGTGGCTATCTTGTCCATCCGGTTTACCATCAATACCATTGGTGTGGCTATCTTGTCCATCCAGTTTATCATCAATACCATTGGTGTGGCTATCTTGTCCAGCAGGTTTATCATCAATACCACTGGTGTTGCTATCTTGTCCATCTGGTTTACTATCTACACCAATACTGTGGCTTTCTTGTCCATCTGGTTTATCATTAATAACACTGGTGTGGTTATCTTGTCCATCTGGTTTATCATCAGCACCATTGGTGTAGCCATCTTGTCCATCCAATTTATCATCTATACCACTGGTGTGGGTTTCTTGTCCATCAAATTTATCATCATTACCATTGGTGTGGCTATCTTCTACGTCAGGTTTATATTCCTGTGAGTAAGTCTGATCAACATTTCCTGATATTGTAGAATCTTCAGCTATAAAACTTGCCATCTTTTGTGCTTATATTCACTTGCATGACTCCTGTAGGCCCTGAGAACATTTTTAAATGCAAATTATTTTTGTTATGCACCTGGTGTAAACAAATTTATAACTCATGATGAAATAATGATATACTATTTCCTTGAGCAGTTTTTGTATCCCCACCCCATGTACAAAAATTAGGCCAAGGAATCTGTCTGTGCATTTTTGAAAAAATTCCTAGTAATTTTTTCCCGTCCAAATTTTATTTATTTTTCGATGCATCCCTAAGCAAATTAAAGTACTTCACACTATGCACAAAGACTTTGTCTTCATATTGCAATTCCAATAACTGCACATCAACACACACACACACAAAAATACATATTATTACAATTTATACAATGCTGATGTATTATTATTATAATGATGATGATGATAAATTAGGCTAGGCCTTATACTATTATTATTATTATTAATTTTTGTTTATTATTGATTACTGTAGAATGTGTATAATCATATAGTGACAACTCACTGGTACCATGACCATGCCATATTAACAAATTTTCTTGAATTTTTGCATAAAATTGCGTCAAAAGTCCATTAACTAATATTGGAGCAATAAATGGACATGGCATAGGCCTAGCCTAGCCTTGATGTACAACAATACCACCACATACAGAATTATGAAAATAATTAATAGGCCTAGGCCTAGCTGGCCTACTTGTTGACTTCTTCGATCAACTAGGCCTAGGGCCTAGGGCCTAATAATATATTATGATTTCAAAGCTTTATCGAGAAAAAAATTGTTCAGAGCTACGATAAATCATCTTTAATATTATCATAGATATGTATCGTATCTGAATTCCAATCAAATTGTTAACGGTCATTCGTGAAAAATTTAACAAAAAAACAACAGTCGACATCGAGGCCAACGAAAAGTCAAGAGTGATTGTTTTGTATGGTACACAAAAACAAATCACTAATAATAAATAGTCAGCTGTAATCGCCCACCGAGCTTGGGAATTGCCGCTTCGTTGAAAGAAAAACAAATAAGAAATAAAACAAATGCAGAATATTCAATACTATACCACATAAAATTTCAACTGTCGCATATCTACTGAAAACTACCCAGAGAAAACGAAAGTTTGGTACTAAACTGAGACGTTTATTTTCAGTAAATTGATTCAGTCTACGCAACACCACAGCCGCTTAGGCTAGCCTCTCAGCTCTGGTTCAGCTCTGCATAGGTGGATCAACGTACGTTCTCCACTGCACCTTGTCGACGACGGGTAGACACGGCAGGGAGAGGCGGATGTACAACACAAAGGTTGCCACACTCGAATGAAGATTTTGCTCAATTGTGCAAATGTTATTCCTTCATATTGTGTACAAAGATACATATATATTTTATATAAACTCTTACATTTGTTTTTCTTGTTTATATATATATTATATATATATATATATGTATATATATGTATAGAATTGTAAATCCACGTGTGTTCTTCAAATAAATATATTAGTCGTTGAAAAATTATGACAAGGCATGTAGACTGTAGAACACTTTTTTTCGAACGAAATTTTCGGCCAGTCCTCTGACCTTCATCAGCTTTACTGAATGCACAAGATTAGCTGTTGCAAGTTGTATACTGTACAGTATAAACAATACAATAGTGATAGTGATATAGACGGATTATAGGCCAATTATCTAATAGTTTATGCTGTAATATACAAAGTGAACTATATATATATGTATATATATATATATATATATATATATATATATACACACATATATATATATACATTTTCCCGAATTTTATTTTTACTGTTAAGCGCATTGAGGCTTTAGCATAATGCGCTATATAAGCCAAAATTATTATTATTATTATTATTATTATTATTATTATTATATATACTACTACTACTGCAATACACTTTTACTTAATTGAGACATTGAATTTTATTTGTACGATTTTCGGTAGCACCTGCTTCCTTCATCGTGTAACAACGAATGTTGTCCTATAAATAAATGAATAAAGAAATTGTGAAATAAAACATTTCTGACGGGGTTCGAACCTGCGACCTCACGCATAACTATTAGACCACAGAAGCTTCATAGTAGAACAGAATCAAATAACCACCTGATACACTTTATTACACAATATGGTTTTCAGTCATTCATTCTGTTTTAATATTAAAACTCATAGCAGTAAGACATAACTGAATTGTGTTATGAACCTCATACATACCTTCATTATCCTCCTATCCACTCACTCTTGAAGATTGCTACTGCATGAAACAGCTGTACAGTAAATTCACGCTTGACATAACCTTATTATTATTATTATTATTATATTGCGCTCTTCATTTGCATTGAGCACTATACATCCTGTCTCTTATACACATCTAGATGTGTATAAGAGACAGCATATATATTTTATATAAACTCTTACATTTGTTTTTCTTGTTTATATATATATTATATATATATATATATGTATATATATGTATAGAATTGTAAATCCACGTGTGTTCTTCAAATAAATATATTAGTCGTTGAAAAATTATGACAAGGCATGTAGACTGTAGAACACTTTTTTTCGAACTTTAAGTTACGAAATTTACATAGGATTACTAGGCCTATATGTAACAGAGTCGAATAGAATGACTTAATCAAACGTCTTTGACCTCGTATAATTTAAATGGATATCATTAAAAAATGCGTCTATGACTATATTTCCTGTGCGTGGGCCTACATTCACATTTCGTCGCTCACGTCACGAACTAACACAATCAAAGTAGATTGTGTTAGTTCGTGAAATCACAGTAGCGCGTCAAAACGAGCGCGTATTGGTTGTCAATCAATTTTGTATTCTTTACCACACTAAGGCTATGTTCAGACACAACGACTTACGCTAGCGTAACGTTAATCGAGTGGTGTGAACTTGTGCGCGGCGTAGCGAACGCCAGTATTATCGCGCAATCACTGGCGTACGGTAATCCAGCAACAGACCCCAGATTAGCGTACGCCACTGATTTACGAGTCACGCATCGGTGATTTTGAGTTCAGCCAAGATTTGACCAATCAAAATAAATCTAGATGTAAACAGAAAATAAAATGCGCGAATTACGAATACGAATATTTCGCGCGAATACTTACGCTAGCGTTCATTAATCGCCCAGTCTGGACATCTCGCTAGTTACGCCATGGAATAACGTACGCCCGGCGTTAGATACGCCTGGCGTATCTCACAGGTCTGAACGTAGCCAAAAAGTCCTTAACGACAGCAGCGCGTATTTTGACGCGCTTTTTTTATTTCACGAACTAACACAATTGAATTTAATTGTGTTAATTCGTGATGTGAGCGACGATTTATGTTAATCAGAAAACGAATCTAAACGTTCATCAATCTACGAGACGGAAACTACGATCAAACGCGATTTACACAGTGGAATATAAAAACTGCTGATATAAGTAATTATATTGAAATCTTTATAAAAAAAAATCATAAAATAAGTAAATTAAAACATTGGATAACTCATTCAAAATAAAAAAACTAAGTTATCAACTTCTTAACACAGATCACAAATTAGATTTTGTTTAGGTCCTTCTTATGGCTAACACGAATTAGTAGGCCTAATATCTGTGCGTTTAATTTCCGAGGAAAATGTGTTATGGTTCAAAGTTTCAATCAAAAGTAAAATACTTGCATAAATATAGAAGCCCCCTGGAAAGTAGCGCGCTCTGAAGGTTTTTAGGGCTGTTTTGAGATGATAAAGTGAAAAGTGTAATAAACGCATCCTAAATAGTATTAGTACATGTAAACCTAAAAATAATTATATAAAACTCAACAATTGTGGATTCAGGAATTCAATAGGGAGGTGACCCAGGTGGGACTCTTACAGATTGAGTACACCTCAGCCCCACCATGGTTGAGGCTAAGGTAAGAAAATTTATGATTAGGGCACCTCTAGATGGCCGTGAAATTACACTCTCAGGCTTAAATTTGGATAGGGGCCTATATTTTTCTTTTTTCCATTAAAAAAAATTGGGGGGGGGGCGCCTTGAATCCACCACCTCTCAAAACATTCTTTATCCAAAATAGTCATATCACGAAAAATGGGTATGTAAAACCAGATCACATCCTAAAAACTAATTTATGCATTCTCGCCTCATCAGCAGTCACTAAGACATACTCTGAGTCAGGTGTCGGCTCGATGGAGTTTAATGTCATACCCAGGAAAGGCGCAATCTGTTTTGAAAGGTGGAGGTGGGGCATTTCGTGAGTCGACACCCCAGTTATGGCGCTAAAGGCCCCAACGGGGGGGGGGGGAGCCGCGGTACTCCCCTGTATACGTCCATGGAGCTCGTCCCCCTGTCACCCCTGGACCAATTAAAAAATATTTTGAGTGACGCCCAACCACACACTCTTTTCTCTCGTTGGGACATGCGAGCACCACGGACCACCCATTGGGCAAATCTTGGTTCCACCTTTGATATAAAGAAATATGACAGTAGGCATCGTGGATCTTATATTAACATCCTTTTCCGATGTTTACTTAACTGTTTCTCAGGCAACAAACTCGGGGGAATTAATATAAGGCTATGTTTTACTCAATATTTCACCTACAAGAGGCTGTAATATTATAAAGGATGTTTACAAGATAAACTCAGAGATTGGTGAATACACAAATAATGTCCCAATTAAACTTTTAGTTTCACTTTCGTTGTAACAGTTTATATGATCTGCTTCACAATTAATTTTGGCATTGATTTAAAATAACATGAGACAATTAAATGTAGACCTACATCGATTTTAGTGTGACAGTGCTCGTAAATACGATGGTCATAACTTGACTAAACATGTTTTGAATGTTGGAGTACCTAATAAATTTTCTTCCAATTCAATTTCACTTAAATTCAGGGGTGGAGTGGGGAGAGGTTACATTGGGTGGTAGGGCATGTGCTAATAAAGGTTTTGAAGATTGTACAGTATGTATGTATATTATAAATTCGTCTTTGATGGGAGTGGTTGGCACAGCGGTTTTGTTTCGGCCATTGAGGTCAGAGGTTCAAACCTTCGATTGTGTCCTTGGCCAAGGAACTTTACCTATGTTTGTTAAGATGTGTATAAGAGACAGAGGCAAATCAGGGTGAAAAAAGAAATAAATATTTAACAATACCAACAGGTTTAATTAAAAATATTCGTAAATCTATTCTATATTTTTGTAACGTTTTTTCTGTGTTTCTGTTTCATTTCCAGTTGACATATTTACTGACTTCCAATCTGGTTGGGGAGGTTGGTATCAAGAATATGCAGGTGTCTTTTAATGACCTTTAAGTTCTTCAAATTTCAAGGTTTTCCCCTCTTGAAAAAGGTCTGGTAATTGTATCTCATTCTTAGGCCTACATTGAGAAAAAATATAGTAGCCAATAATAGGAAGAAATCAAAAATCCCTTACTCATTTTCATGATCCCCATTGCGATCAGGTAATTCCCACTCTATTTTCCTGAAGACGATTGAAGCAACTCGATTGAAGCAACTTGAATATATTATTATGTTCCAACAATATTGAGTAGGCTTAGTTGGACATGTAATCTTTCTTCCATGGATCGATGAACCAATGAACGCACTTTCGTACATAAATTATTACGATGAAACAACAAAAACAGTGTTTTTAATTTTATTTTAAGCTTAGTTTTTCCGACATATGCCTAGGTATGTAAGCATGCATTTTGGAAGCCGGGACCCAGTAGTATTTTTTTTTCGTTTCTTCACAGAGGGGGTTCGTCCGAACCCCTTGAACCCCCCCCCCCCCCTGGATCCGCCACTGGGTAAAAATAACTAATATTAACATGTCTTATAATGTCTATGGGCTGTGCTGTGCCTTGCTTTCCAATCCTATGGTCTTGGGTTCAATTTGTGTGATAGTATTTATTTATTTATTCTTGCAAATAATAATGAACTTCACTCCCTAATCCTCATATAGACTTAGTTTATAAAGCATCTTTCCATCCTGTAACGGGTTCAGTGAACTTGCTGTTGGATGTTCAAATTTTGCTTACATTAAAACTGATGTGAATGTCATTTCATACTACAAAAAAGGTGACATACTATTTTATTCTTACCTCCTTCACAATTTATTAAATATAATTTCAATAATTATTTTAACAAACATATGAAATACTTTGCTTTCATTGGCAAATTAAAAAATTTATAATTGAAATACAAGCGATTTAAATGAGGTCTTCGTTGTCACCTTCAAACTTTCTCCACCAATGAGGTTTAAGAGATAGTCATCATCTGTACCAACACAACATCATAAAACAAAATCGCTTTATTTATTAGTCAATCATAGGTCAATCAATCCCAACATCCTGCAAACATTGCTCTTAATATTGTAACTAATATTTACTATCATTATCATTATTATTATTATGTGCCTAATTAAGATCCTAATAGTAGTATACAATTTTAATTGCTATACTGTATCAAACCAGGCAGTTTGGTGCAGCGACTTCCCTTCAGGTCTTGAATCTCTTTGAGGGTTTGAGCCACACGCTGACCATTCTCGCTAGCCATGCTTAGTTCAACCAGCTTGCACTGTTGACAGGCTGAGAAGTGGCTCTTGCTATGCTTCACCCCTTGGTGCCTATTTCATGGCTTATAAATTAAATAAATATTGTGGCCGCCTCTCATCAATATCGATGGTAACATCAGGCCTGATTACAAAGATATGCAAAAAAAATAATTTGAATAATAAATAAGACTATCATTGTGTATTTAGATCTTAACATTTGATTGGATGAGTGTTGAATGGAATGTTCCATTTTTTAGCATTCTATATTTGTATAATATCCTTTTGCATAGATGATTAAAGTACTATTATACATATAAGAGTAGTTGTTAATGAGTAAAATACTGCAGAAACCAATATTTTAAAAAATGTAACCAAAATAAAAATCATATCTGATTCATAAGATGTTAATTATGCTACAATATCACTTATAAAAAACCTAGCATTTTGTACCTTTTATGTTAGCAATGCATGCAGGAATTATGGGATTGATTTAACCTCAGCAGCCTGTGACTGTAGGGTCAGCACCTGACCTCTTGGTGATATGCATCTTGACAACTTCCTCTGCACATGTGGGATGAATACCTACAGTTAATGATAACTGTTTGTAAGTGACACCACACCTAAAAAAAAAATAAAGAAAAAACAGCTTGTTCTATTTAACAATTATGGTCATGATGACATCACATAATGACAACACACACATCATGACTATATTTGGGCATACAACAGTTTTATGTCAAATCAAATTTAAATAATGTGACAGGGTTTAACACAGCTCCTATACCAACTTATCTTATTATTAATTAAACACATTTAACACAGCTCCTATACTAACTTATCTTATTATTAATTAAACACATTTTCTAAACTTAAATACTTTCGTATACTGTTCCAATTTTATTAAATACCAGAAAATGTATTAGGGACACATTTTAAAGAACCTGTCATTTTCCACTTATACTAGACTGCACGTTGACTTACTGAATTGCTACTGCAAAACCTTGCATCATCTCCCCCGCATGAGGACCCAGTAAATGGATCCCGACGATTGGCTGGTCAGCTTCTCGGAGACATATCACCTGCAGAATACAATTCTTTTTATGTTAAATTTATAAATCTAAAAATAAAACTGAGTTTTCAAGAAATACGAACACACCCAAAGAAAAGTACAGCATTGTTTATCCAGGGAGGTATAAATTATTTAATTCTGTTTAATTATTTTTTACATCTGCCTGGTTCATCTAACACTTAATAGAAGACCTCACCCTTTAAAGACTTTAACATTATTCTTTTCCCACACACTTTTTTTCTCATATAATATATACATCCTTGAAACAGGTTCATATTAGTACAATTACACATTGGCATACATGGTACTGTATGTCGCAATAATAATTTGTTAGTTTTCAGTAAGATAATGTTAAACCCTCAATGCAAGAATAATTGTAACATTAATAGGCACATTTTGCATTATGGCAACATAAGACAATTTTTGTTATTACTAATGCCTGTATGGCCAAGGGACCTATACCCACTACTCCTTCATAGGAGATTACTTACTCAGGCCTACATCAATTATAAGTAATTGCAGCTGTACACCTATGGCTGCTCACTCCACCCATGCCCAACTCCTTTATAGGTGATTCCCTAAACCCAGTGGTACGAGACAATTATTGTTAGCCTACCTTCATGTAACACTGATCAGCTGGTGTCTGCGATACTGTGTATTGCAATGGTTTATAGAATGCATGATACACCTGTAAAAAACAATTCATTTCATATATTACCTCTTATAACCAACTAAGATTTATATACTGTAGTTCGTCTGTTATAAGACCTGTCTCTTATACACATCTAGATGTGTATAAGAGACAGGTATGTAAGCATGCATTTTGGTCACCATTTCAATAAAAAAAACACTTTTTCATCAATGCATGCTTCATTCAAAGCCAATATTTGATATATTTTCAAAGTATTTGTAAGTCAGTTCAGCTGCTCATTCAAATTATTACCCTGGGCTTTTGCCCAAGGAAAGGCTAGTGGGTGTGGGCTTATACCAGAGGAAGTACAACAGAACAAAATTAGTTGCAAGTATATCTGGTAATGCTGATCATTTACTTCTAATGTATAAATAAATCTACTTTTTTCTTTTGTAGTCCTGTTTTGTATTGACTTCCTAAATAATCATTACCTCAATATTTTCATCACCGTATCTCCTCAAAGCCACCTCCTCCGACAACCCTACTGCTGCATATTCTAAAGGTGTAAACACTGTTGTAGCAGCCTTTTCATAATCCATACACTGTTCAGAATCTGAAAAGAGCCTCGCTGCAAGTAGCTTGCCTGCTTTGATAGCCACTGGAGTCAACTCAACACCACCCTCCAGAATATCCCCAATAGCATAAATGTGCTTTACATTAGTTTGTTCACCATTAACCGAAAGGATTTTGCCATTTGTGTGAAGTTTTACACCTGTATTTTCAAGACCAAGATGACGTGTCACTGGATCCCGACCTATGAATGAAAGAATTTTAATTAAAAAACATATAAAATGAATTAGTCCATACTGTCGGATGAAAACATTTCAACGCCCTAAAATTATTTTTATTAATACTACCTACACTTACCTACAGCCATCATGACAGTGTCAAATACATCTTGCTTTTGATCACCTGACTGTATCCACGTGACCAATAGCTGTCCATTTTCCTGAAGTTCAACTTTTTGTGGACTAGATGATCGTATGAAATTAACATTCATACTCGACATATGGTCAGTAACTAAGGAGGCCATTTGCTGGATAAATATAAAATTCAAACCATAATTACATCACATAATTATTAATCTTTGATGAAATTCTTTTAGGATATTGTTTGATTGCACATTTAAAGGTACATTTCACTAAAAAAAGAATGCAAGATTTGGAGCTATTCTCTGGTTTAGAACCTGCCAATTCCAAATTTATGTTTAATTAATAAAAATAACAAAAATAACAATAGTAATAGAAATTTTTATTTTTTTTTTATTTCCTTCACATCAAACAGCAAGTACACTTGCCAATTACAGGATGAGAATGATCCAAGCCTCTTCATGAGGCTTAGGGAGTGGAGTTAATTTTAATTTTAGTCGTGATAAAAAGTCCTGCTGTGACAGGAATCGAACCCTGGACACTGGGATTAGAAGGAAAGCATCTTAACCACTCCACTCCAAAATAATTGATATGGTGCAAATTAACATGATTTGTTTGCACTGGATGGTAAGAGTTATTCTAATTAACCCACTCTTTCAATGAGATGTTAAGATGTTGGTTTTTTTTGTAAATAATGGCTTTGCACACAGTTGATTCACTTCTACTGTACTGATTTAGTTACTGCATTTGATATTGTGAATATATACCTGTGCTGTGGCAGAAGCAAGGGACTGCTATATACTTAGTACACACATAGTGCCTGGAAAAAATGTTTGTGCCACCGACCATGAAAACTGATCTGTACACTTTATAGCCCAACAGTTTATTTGAATATTTTTTATTCCAAAATACCATAGCCCAACAGTTTATTTGAATATTTTTTATCCCAAAATACCTCCAACCGCTGGTTGTGAGGTCACACACTTTTTCCAGCCCTGTACACTTCCAAATAATTACACATATTATACAAATATTTACCTTACCTGATCAAAACCTCTTAAACATATTGAGCGCACCATGACTGATGTTGGATAACCCAACCCCTGAAGAAACCCAGCACACTCTAAAGCTACATCTGATAATAGTGTAATTAAGGAACATACAGACAGTATGTCTAAATATTCATAAATTTAACATATAATAATAATAATAAAATAATAATAATAATAATGATAATGATAATAATAATAATAATAATAATGACTTTTTAAAAATAATTCACTTTCTTCAAACCACCTGAACAACTTGCGTCAACTACAGTTCCTTAAAAAAAATACTAAAAAGCAACACAACACAAACATAAAATTCTGTTCAACATTTGCATGAGAATCGAACCCACAACCTCTAGATAATTAGCCTGGTGTCTTCACCACTAGACCACCAAACTTGCGTTTAGTGGCTAGGGCAAAACATCAATCCTAGTATATCTCCTGAGGCAAACACCATCAGAATAAACTCAGAATAATTTTTAAAAAAAGGATACAACTTCCACCAACCACTAATCTGGAAACAACAAAACACAATTAAAAAAATATTAATTATTTAATCAACATACACTGACAATTTCAGTTTCTGTGTATAATGTGTCTGAAGCCTCTGTAATGTGTCTGTAAAGGGATAGTGAGATTGAGTAATGTACTTTTGCCAATTCCTGGAAGTTGTACTTAAAATCAGAATTAAATATTTTTCAACATTATAAGAGTTTGCAGTTACAAAACCTCATCAAATTACAAAAGAATAATTGATAATTACACAACAAAGAATGTGAAACACTTGATGATGTTTGTGTACAATAATAAGTATCAGTTCTTATGTAGTACAATAATAATCTAGTTTCTAGTGTCACTGGACACCTACGTTTTACCAGGAGGTTTTTGTAAGGAGAATATATCATCACTGGTTATACAGAATTCGTTAGCACCTGAAACCTGTAATGAGGACATAAAATAATGATACAAGTCAGTAAAATAATAGGATCAATATGCGAAATGAATTAAGAACACAAGAGGGCATATTGCACAATATAACATGTTGTAAAATCCATGCTGTGTGTACTAATATTATACAGACGGTCTTCACCTATATCATTTTAAGTTCTCGCAATCATTTTGCTGTTATGCTTCTAAGTACAATTTCAAATTTAGTAGAGTATTCAAAATATTGATAATTGGTCAAGGTAAGAGAATAACTCATAACTTGCAGTATGGGCATGATCTGTGACCACCAAGCGGCCATAAAAAGGTGCTTATAGTAGCTAGATATTCACATCATTCCATAAGAAAAGGGATTGAAGTTAAATAATTGCAAGGAAGCCATAAATGGTTGTGATTAATTAATTAATTATTATTTGCAGTACAGTACCTCATTCAAATAAATCAAAAGGGATTGAAGTTAAATAATTGCAAGGAAGCCATAAATGGTTGTGATTAATTAATTAATTATTATTTGCAGTACAGTACCTCATTCAAATAACGTGGCCGTGCTCCTGTTGCTACTACCACATTCTTTGCACGAAGCAGAGTCTGAAAAATGAGATGAAGTTTGAGTTATTTTTTTTAAACATTGTTAACAAAATGCAAGTTATGTTCGCATTAAGTAACAATGTTCTTACTGTCAAAGGTACATATGACCAGAGATGTTCTGCTAGCAAGAAGGATATCCAGAAAGAGTATAAAGAAGGAGACACATGATCTTCTCCCTTGCTAATTTGTGATCATGCCCCTAGTGGAAAACACAAATACACAGCTTTTACATACTTCTGTCCCATTTTGAGTAACGGCCTTCACTGTGTTCTCATCAACAAATGATCCTTTAGCATTTAGGTACTCAACTTCTCTGAAAAATATTCCAAGCAGTAATCTTTAGATTACACATATAAAATGATTAACCAACTAATAACTATATTATCTACCAATCAACTATCCATGTATTAGCAGTTATAATGCAAATTGTTTTTAATAATCATAATAAAAACTAATATCAATGGACAACAG
Organism: Anneissia japonica; assembly: GCF_011630105.1. NCBI lineage: Eukaryota > Metazoa > Echinodermata > Crinoidea > Comatulida > Comatulidae > Anneissia > Anneissia japonica. The sequence goes on from NW_022751928.1 coordinate 525,945, forward strand.
AATATATATATTTAGGCTGATAATGATTCATTCAAAAACAAAAACACAACTTTATTCGAAACTTTGAGTGCTTTATCACAAAAATTAGAGAGAAACCAACTAAACAGCTTACTTGTCCTTAAGTTGAACTCTGTGTCCCCAGTTCAATGACCTCACATAATTTTGCACATTCTCAACAAGTTTACTCCTGAATCATAAAAAAAACAAAAAAACAATTTAACTTGTAAAAACACAGTAAAGTGAAAAAAGTCATGACTGATCTACAGTTAAATACTTTACGGAAACTATACAAAAATAAGGATAACATTAAATCAATATGTATATTGATTTATTAATTTTAAAATTGAATTCAATTTTCTTTTTAAAATATTACTTCTTTATTTTAAATAAATAGTGAAAATCAGCCACTACTTATAAGCGAAATTTCTCAAGTTCTGATGACCAGAACCTAACACTGAGGGCAGGCAAGCAGGTTTGGTGCTGCAGACTAATCTATTATTTTTGAAGGGGTGTTCTTGTTGAGATAATATTGTCATACTACATTATAAATATGCAAGTACAGCACATAAGCTTACCAGTCATGAGTGATATTTTGTGGTGTTTGCCATCCATAGTAAACCGAGTCATTGAGAGCATGGCCCAATAATGATGCTTCATGCATTAGCTTTTTCGGTATACAGCCAACGTTTACGCAGGTTCCACCAATACCATGTTGAGTGCGTAAAATCCTGAAATTAACATACTCTGCAACGCAAGATAAATAAATTATGACGTCATCCATTAACGTTAAGGTTAACGTCGTGCGGCTAAAACTACCTAATATTATAACTTTTATACTTTTTTATAAATGTAGGAAAAATATCAGTAGTCAATATATTAATTCAAAGTTGTCAAGAATGGATGGATGGATGGATTGATTTATTTAATGTAAAAACCAAAGATAACCCATGTCTGAAGACTCAGTGGTGATTGGGCAGTACACCGGGAGACAATCCCCTACTATTTTCTAAAGTGTCTACAGCTTTCTTTAATGTGTACATGTGCCACAACGCACACAATACCAACGCTTAACATTTCCTCCAAAAGACTGTGTGCTATCAGTCCTATAGCTGAAATACAAGAAGAGCAGCGATGGGAATTAAATCGAGGACCAAGAGATCTCCACACTTCAGTGCACACACAGTGACACCCACCAGTTAAGCCGACTTACTTGAAGTTGCTCTCTTGTTTCAATCAAGTGGTATGCACAGAGAGGGCAAAATATGCTATGAAACACAGCAGCTTAGACCTACAGGCCCCTCTTCCCATACTTGCAAGCACGTATCATTAAATTGTTATTTTATGAACATACCAATTAATGTTTGACCATACCTCTTGGTGAAGCTGCCACATAATCCAATACTACTACACGTTTACCAAATCCAGCAGCTGGAAAAAAAATATATATTATATTATTTCTTTCTAAATAAAACAAATTGATAAAAGTTGTCATACCATAATTATAAAATAAAGTAAATAGTGACAATAAGACCTGGTCTTTGAATAACCAGCCACTAACAAGCAACCAACAACCAATAAGGCCTTTATGAAGCATTTGCATCATCAGTTAAGGTGCATTTGAATACTATTCTTGGGGATTTCCAGTCATTACTGAAATATACATTCATCGTCTTTTGACCTCACCAACCTCTGGTAGTAATCTTTAATAGTAATATTTAGTAGGGGTTTGTTCTCATTCTTCTACTCAATACTGGCGTCAGCAGACGATGTAGATAAGGTTTTTTTTTATATTATTGATAGTTTGTCAGCTGGTACAAGATCACTTGCTAATTTTTTAGGGCATACTTGGTGGTGTAACTATACCTACCTTCCTTAGCACATGCTAATCCCCCTGAACCACCTCCAATGACTACAAGATCATATTCTGCAGTTCCTAGAAAAACAATATTTACATGAATTTATTTAAGTGAATTATTTCAAATTTACATTGTTCATCTGTTTAGATTACTGCTCTTGCAGCGTAGTTGTTTTTCACAATCATTTTTGAACACCTGTACATTATCCAAATCGTGGAATATGTCTGTACCAAATTAAATTCTATATCAATTATCATATCATAACAAATATAAAATACAATAGCTATTTTTAAAAATATTTTATTCAATACGGCAACACAAGATAAATACTATAGAATAGTATCAATATTATTAGGACTATCATCATATAATTATTAAGACACTGCCATGTATAAAGCACATTCCTTATCTATGTTAGTGCACTTCACATATAACCCAAAACCAAGTCTAAAAACTGAATGCCTGGAACACAATTAACCATCTCAATACTAAGTATTCCAGGGCTGTAACTATTTTTCATTCCAACTTTACAATTTTGGATTTATATATCTCACATTGCGCCTTCCCAACACTTCTACTTAAACGATGGTACTCTGCATACTCCAAGGTTAGGATGTTACGCAAAGGTTATGTTAATGACAGGCTGTCATAAACATAATTTAACAATCTACCGTTGAGCACACAGCTTCCACGACAAGCTGCTCTTCTTCAATGTCCCAAATGAGTTATAAATTATTAACACTTATTTAATAAAAGATCCAATGTTATTGGTAGTAGTTCATCCTTTGAATGAAAGATAACCAGAATCACTACACCAAAAACTAACATAAATTTAAAACATAAAGAGTAAATACATAGCATGAGTAGTTCACTTCTTGATACGTGTGCGTTTGTAGCTTAGTACGCCGATATTTGTCTTTTAAGTGTCTGCCACATTTAGGACACAGGTCATCCGGTTGTAGAACTCTGTATGGATGTTAGTGCGGGTTGATTGGCCGAGCGGTTAAGTCAGGGGCATTGTAACCTTGAGCTATAATATCGGTGCTGGTTCTAACGGCTCACTCGCCAATGATTCTAGTCTTCTCAGATAAGGACATCAATCCGTAGGCCCAGTGTACACATTTTGGCTTGTGTGCACTTCAACGTCCTTCAAGAAGAGTATGGGGTTACCCCGGTGTACTGGACCATTTAGTTCGTGGTCGTTTAATGGATATGCCACTTAGGATAGTGATTAAGTTCACTGATTGGCATATCCTTGGTGCTCATGCCTAAAGAAATAAAATGAAAAATCTTTCCTTCCTTGCAGAATGCTTTGCTTTCGCATTTTTGTTTACACATACTGGAGAACAAGAGTTTAAAATAAGTTAAAATTACTCAGTTTTCTACAGCCAGGCAGGGAGATTGGACGCCCTGGATCCAGTGATGGCGCCAGGACCTGCCTTACGGAGGGGCTAATGGTCTCGACTGGGGGGAGGGTTTGGGCCGGAGCGAATCAAGTCGGTTATTTGACAAATTATGGCGAATTTTTACTACCTTTTTGATAGGCATCGAGTTACTATAATATGACTTCATGTAGGCTATGTTTTCTAATGTCTAAATCAGCTTCCAAAACCAAAACATTTTGAATAAAGCAAGAAACAAAGCTCCCCTCTGGCACCACAACTGCCTGGATCCTCACACAGTTACTCCATCCTGAGAGAAACTTCAGCCAGACAGGACATTAATTGTCAGGCAGCTTAGCACTCCTGTTGAAGGCCTACTGATAGGACTGGGAAGAAAACAGCTGGCTGAGTATAGTAAAAACATAGTTCCATGGTAAAAATATAGGTTGTAGTATGTACTCTTACGACATCTTACTATATGACCTGAGATAATAGGCATTATGCTTACCTTCAACTCATGGCTTGCTTGTCCAAGGGTAAGTATATTGTATGTGGTATCGGTTGTACATTGTTATCTCAAGTGAAGGTCATGACACAGCCTCCTCCTTTGGTTAAGAGTGACATCAGCTACAGGGCGCAACGTCATAGATCATAACTGCCCATACACATGTGATCATGCGGGATGGTCTGGGTGGCGCCCCTGACTTGCTGAGGATCGCCTCCGTGTTGATGCCAACCCGTTTCTGGATCGTGTGTTAACGGTAACACCCCACCCAGCCGCCCAACTATTATAAGTTAGTTTTTATAAGTTTATTTGCCAAATATGAATGTAATACAATATAAGTATGGTAACTCCAAAAAACGACAGACGCAAGGCCATAATTGATTCTATGTTTCGTTCTTTTTATTATTAGAACATTGTCAAGAATAAATAGTCCAAGTCCAAAATGGTGACAAACTTAACAGAAATCAAAACAAAAGATAGATTCTGACCAATCAGAAAAGGCTAAGGCAGATCTGATAACGCAGGAGACAACATGATCTGCTGATTGTTTAGTGAACCCGCTGACTACAATTTATACTCTGATGATTTTGAATAAAATTAAAATTTTATTTTTGCACAATCAGCACACTTGCTGCCACAAAAAAGTGGAAATTTAAAAAAAAAAATAAAGGTTTTTCTTTATTTTTAATCCGCCCTCCGCTGCCTTGAAATCACCCAAGATAAAATATGTATATTGCTTCCTAATTATATAAATTTGAAGCGTTTAACCATCCTATTTTACATTCATCAATAAAATTTTATTTCTATTTTCTCTCCCTCTGGATGATTATAGCAAAACTATTTGCTAAATAAGAAAACAAAATTTATAATTTTTATTTGTATTCCACCCTCCTCCGATAATCTTTAAAAAAATAAGCGAAACAAGGAATAATCCAGCCTACACAAAAATGTAGAACAAGGCCATAAGTGTAAATATGATGCATAGCAGTATTTTTGCTAGCAAAACCTACGCTTAGCTATGGATCGCCATCGTATACATATTGTCGGGAGGCAAAACATATGCAGCAACAAAAGTGCTACATATAAATGGCAATATTTTTTGATGTAAATAAACTAATGTGTTTGAAAAGTTAACTAAATGATACTTAAAGTGTTAAAATATACTTTTAGCTCATGATTATCTAAAAAAATAATTAAATATTAATGGATTAAAGTGAATATTAAACATAGGATAATTTTAAGAGAATTACTATTCATTTTATATTCCTCTTGATTAATATTATCAAATATTTTTTATTTTATTAGGTCTGTAAACAAGTACAGAAACCTAGCTTGAGCAGTTGATAATATGAAATTTTGAGAAATTTGTGAGGAAGCCTTTACAAGTTACAGTGCTACTGCTGTAGTAGTTCCTGAGATTCTAAGTTTCTACAACAGCTTCCGTGTCCAGAAGTCTTGAGGTTGGAACTAGTGAGAGTGAAGAAATTGTAATGTTGATTCAACAGTAAGTTTTGCAGTCGCAAGAGAAATTGCATATTTTGATGAAGGACAATAATGTCAACCAGGGGCGGATCCAGAGATATCCGTAAAGGGGGGGAGGGGCGATCAAGATCACACCACCTTAGAGTGTCTGGGGGAAGCCACCGCAAAAATTTTCTTTTATTTCTAGACACCCAAACATAACCTCTGAGGCATTTTTGGTGATCGATTTTTTCCAAAATTTTCTAAAAGGGGGTGGGGGGCCCGGAAATCCTGTCGACTGCAGAGAAGATTGCCGAACAATCAGTTGAACATTAAATGTACACTGTGTTATTGAAGGGCATACAGTATATTATTTACTTAACGTGTCTTTTTTAGGTATCTTCAACGGCAAGCTGTACGGACAACTACAAATTAAATCCGCTTAAGAAAAAAAGAAAAGGAGCTTCACAAGATGAAAAAAGGAGCTGTTGAGGAGCAAGTCCACAAGGAGTTGGCGAATGCTGAAGGACAATTAGACGACTAAAACAACAACATAGAGGTCGTCCTTCAAAGGTAAAGTTTCACAAGATTACAGAAAACAAGGCGCTGAAAAGAAAAATGAAAGAAAAGGAGAATAGTGAATTAGTAATTGAAGATCGATCTTTGTACTTGCAAGAGGAATTGCATATATTGATGAAGAACGACAATGTCGACCGCAGAGAATTCAAGATCGATCTTTGTATTTGCAAGAGGAACTGCATCATACTGTATATTGATGAAGAATGACAATGTCGACCGCAGAGAATTCAAGATCGATCTTTGTACTTGCAAGAGGAACTGCATCATACTGTATATTGATGAAGAACGACAATGTCGACCGCAGAGAATTCAAGATCGATCTTTGTATTTGCAAGAGGAACTGCATCATACTGTATATTGATGAAGAACGACAATGTCGACCGCAGAGAATTCAAGATCGATCTTTGTACTTGCAAGAGGAACTGCATCATACTGTATATTGATGAAGAACGACAATGTCGACCGCAGAGAATTCAAGATCGATCTTTGTACTTGCAAGAGGAACTGCATCATACTGTATATTGATGAAGAACGACAATGTCGACCGCAGAGAATTCAAGATCGATCTTTGTACTTGCAAGAGGAACTGCATCATACTGTATATTGATGAAGAACGACAATGTCGACCGCAGAGAATTCAAGATCGATCTTTGTACTTGCAAGAGGAACTGCATCATACTGTATATTGATGAAGAACGACAATGTCGACCGCAGAGAATTCAAGATCGATCTTTGTACTTGCAAGAGGAACTGCATCATACTGTATATTGATGAAGAACGACAATGTCGACCGCAGAGAATTCAAGACCAATCTTTGTACTTGCAAGAGGAACTGCATCATACTGTATATTGATGAAGAATGACAATGTCGACCACAGAGAATTCAAGATCGATCTTTGTACTTGCAAGAGGAATTGCATCATATATTGATGAAGAATGACAATGTTGATCAGTTGTAAGGCCAAGCTGCTTGTTGACTTTATGTTGGATTGTGGAATAGCCACGGCAGTGGCGGATCGGGGGGGGGGGGTTCAGACAAACCCAACTCTGTGAAGAAATGTAACAAAATACTACTTGGACCTTGCTTACAAAAGGCATGCCAACCCAGACAAACTAGACTTAGCCCAACTAATCTTAAATTAAATAAATTATACACATTGTTTTTGGTTCGACGTCATAATAATTTACCGGTATGTACGAAAGTGCTTTCTTCAGGCCTATCAGTTCATCAATCCAGAGAAGAAAGACTACATATCTAACTACTTAATCTTGTTGGAATATAATAATATATTGCCTATGTCTTTGGTTTTTTTCTCTATGTATAGGCCTAAAGAATGAGATAAAATTACCTGACCTCTTTCAAGAGGGAGAAAACCTTGAATTTTGAAAGTCATTAAATTTAGGATTTTTTTCACAGGGGAAGGGACCAATGTTTCATTATGGGTTTTTTTAAAAACATTTTGAACCCCCTCTCTTAAATCCTGGATTCACCCCTGCATGGAAAGGGTGCCCCTTTTGATAGAAAAGGTTGGCTTGTGGTTTGGTGCAAAGTTAAGTCACATCCCACAAAGATCAACAGCTGAGTAATCGCAAGAGAACTTGGCATTGTATTAAAGCGATCTGATAGTTGCTGAAATTGCTTTGAAATAACCTGACACCACTATAGGTTTCGATGCAACAAATCAAGAAGGTGTTCATGTAAATGAAAAACACCTAAGCACTTCGGAAAAAAGAATTAAAAGTTGTAGTTCTTGATGAGTTACAGGGGGAACTTCGAAGGACTAACCAGTCATATCACCATATCAAAAGCGATCAGCACAAATTCATAGTCATGTGCATGAGTCCAGCTCAGAGGAAGTTGAAAAAAAGATATAAAACAATATACGCAATTCTATGACGGACAGATGTTCTAGAGATAATTCAACACTAAAAGCAGTTGAAGAGAAGTGGAAAACAAACATAAAGCAATTAAACTGCAATCTACATCCACTTGAAACAATTACAAAGGAATGTAAGCAGGTACTGAAACAACTAGAAAAAGAACATTAATTTGCAGCTGGACAGTCTTACGGCACTGATTGTCTTATTGGAAACCTTTGCTGAAGTCAAACCAGCTTAGGTATAAAGATGCCACAGAAAATTCCAGAGAGTAGATTACATAGTGCAAATCTTGCAAACAATCTCCTGCCAAGATTTAGAGGTGCACGCCTGCATATCACACATCAGATTTCGAGAGTTTTACTAGAGCATGATGAATTTTTAGTCCACCGGAAATACGGATTTGAAGCACCAAAGTTGGACATAATTGCAACAAAACGTTTTATTATGAATATATATAGTTAAATTTTATTTCTACAACGTACAAAAAGTTTACCAAAATACACCCACTGGAAAGGGAATGTACAGTATGTATGTAAGTACACAATTTCGTACGTACATCACGTCCCAGAATGTAATAATAATAATAATAGATGGATTTATATAGCGCAAATAAACAAGGTCTCTATGCACTTGACAATATTGAAGTCAAGAAAACAAAGAAAAAGCCGAAAAAAACCCCAAAAAACAAAACAATAAACACCAAGCTCTAGCACCCACACCGAAGTATGGGGTTACACCATCACCGCCAACCGGTACATGGACAACGATCTACCAAAAGCTGTGAAGCACTTTAGTCTTTTCTGTGATGGGTGTAGGGGCCAGAATCCAAAATATACTATGATCCGGTTCCTGTTCACATTGGTATACACCAAAAGATTTGACAGTATTACAATTAACTTCCCAATACGAGGTCATTCATTTCTTCCGTGTGACTGTGAGTTCGGAGTAATTGAGAGAATGAAACGAAAAAAGGATACTGTACAGAATGTACACTGAATGGGAGGAGATGATACGAAGTCAGTTTGACGTTGTGTCTGTGAAAGGAGACATGATTCGTGACTATAAAAATCATTTCACCCCGATGTTTAAAGCATCCATACTATTTTTTTACTATTGAGAGACATTTACACATTAGTGCCTTCTAAATTGGCGGGCATTATGGAATCAAAAACATGACAAAGGTGTTAGCAACCAATGTCAGAATTAACATGGTCAGATTAAAATGATGGAAATCAAAATCAAATCATGAATATTGAAAAGCTGTTTTAGGTAATTATTTTCTTTAATAAGTATGTTTATCAAATAATATTGTTATAAGACACTACAGTACTTCAATATACAGTAGAGCCCCTATTAAGGGGACCCATTTGTGACTTCTCAATAAGGGTACCCATATTCAAGGGACACAAACCAAAGCGTGAAATTGTACCCTCATTAGGGGTGTTGGTATAATGTTTTCAAAATTTTAAAAATTGTATTTTTATTGACCTAAAAATGAGTTACATTAGAACTAATTTATATCAATAACTTTCAATGCAAAATTCATTACTGGTAAATATGAAATCAGAAGTAATGTAATCAAAACTACAATAGTTATGTTCTCGTATTTTGTGATGCGAATTTAATGACCAATATTCTTCTTCTTTTTTTTCAATATTGAGCTTTCTATTGGATGCATGTAGCGTGAATAGAGCAACGACTCAATAATTAGGGTGGAAGCTATGGCAAAAAATTCTGGTCCTAAGGAGTAAAAGGTTACCGACCGTAAGATTAATTAATTAATTTCATACTCGCTTTTGTCTTGTTTTACTGTGTGTGTTGAGGGGCCCTAATGATCAGCTTTGGCTAGATGGATCACCCTCATTAAAGATTGTTGAAATAAAATAAATAAATAAATTGTTCGTGTCTAGGTCTATGTAATTTGAGCCATCCAATGTATCTGATGTTTATAATTTTTAAAAATAATAAAAATTAAGATAAAAATTAACATTAAGTGACTTTTTTTAGGTGTGAAGATGCAGTTCATTTCAAGTACCTAGAAGCTGAATAGGCCTATGTATATTATTTGTAAACTACAATGATAATTTAACCAAAAGTGTTTTCAGCACAAAATATTTTACTACCATTAAGAATTTATCAATAATAGGGCCCAATTTGTATTTGTCCTATATAGTAACTATATACACTACTTAGATGATAAATAAAATTCCCACTGATGAGAGTACATTGAATATAGTCCTAGGCCTACATACTAAAATGTTCTCTATGCTTTCATGTGTGCGTTGGCCGAGAAAACGTAGCAATGCGGGGAGAGTGACACACTTCAAGGTGCACAACTGAACCGGGAAGCAAGAGAGATATGCCTAGGCTAGGGCCTAAAAAATGAGATGTTATTACAATATCTCAGGCCTAGAGATTGCATTAACATTTGTCTCGGTCATACATGGAACTGCTTTGGCATGATTCCAGTTAATTTCCAATATTTATAGCTCTGTAATTCCTGCAAACCGGGAGTATGCGGGCAACAAACAGATATGACCTACGTTGACCTAACTGTTGACCAATCATAATCAAGAAAATTTTGAAAACCCCGACTTTTGGCTATAAAAAACACCTTTATGTAGGTCCTATTTTAGTAAACTTTTAGTATGTTGTTTAGATCATAAAACGTTCTGTTGCAATTTCGTCCAATCAATCCGTATTTCTGGTGGACTATTTTTAAAATGCTCTTTGCTGACAAACAGCTGAAATCAAATCAACTAAAGCCCCTTTCAGACAGAAAATACCACAATAATACCCTAATCACGCCGTCGTTATTGCCGGCGCAGACCCTTTTACACAGCTAGTTAAAATGGAAAGGAGTATTTGATATCTGTGGCGCTTGTGCTGGTTAACAAAGAGGGCGAAAATTTTTGTTTACTCCATTAATCCAATATGGCCCGGCGAAGTCATAAAACTGCTGGTTTGCAAATGTTTTTTAATGCTTGCTATATTTGCAATACATATAAATTTGAGAAACAGAAGGTTTCTAATGCGTTTCGTTCAAGTGGAGAAAGAATTTAGGAAGAGTTTAAGGTGAGGCCGGGTTTGAATTTCCAGCAGCTAGGTGCAGGCGATTTTCGCGTCTAAAGAACCGTCAACTAGCGATTTCATCGGCTTTGTTAGCTGCAGCAGCGGTTGATGACTGCTTGCATGCCTCAGTGCGTAAGACAGCGATGAACCCAGTACCCTTTCACATCGAGTTGGGCAAAACTCGCTACGGTATCAATGCGGTATTAAGACTAGGTCCTGAGGAGTTCTAACTGAAGCCGGCGTTGAGGCGTATTTACCCTTTCACATAGAACGCCGGCGTTCAAGATATACGGTATTAATATCGTTTGCAGGTCTGTCTGAAAGGGGTATAAGATCAGCAGTTCTGTTGAACTTTGCAAGGAAAGAGGTCAAAGTCGAAATCCCAAGTTTTAGAAGTTATTGGTAAATCCATCACTGGGCCGTGGATGAAGTTTTTACATAGACATCAGAACTTCACCTTTTCGAAGCATTTGATTTGGTAAAGAAATAGGCAATATTCAGCAGTGGGCTGATGATCTTTTTGCAGTTTTCAATGGCAATGTTGACTGTTTTGGTAATGAAATGGCCATGGGGGACTGTCTGGGCACATTGCCAGATAACAAGATTTTGTTTATTTACTTCAATGTCTGATTGCTTCAAGCGAAGTGTTACAGTATTTAATCATCGGTACAGCAACTACTTAAAGTTAAAGGAAGAAACGAGGTCAGCCAAAATTCATAACATTTATGCAGAACAAGTTATGGGTATGTTTTCTGCAATAAAGGCCTTAAAAACAAATGCATCGGTAGACTACATTTCATAAGCTATTAGGGCCAGGAAGAACCAACCTGTCGATTGCGTGATGAATATGAATGAGTAATACCCAGAAGTGTCATTCGCTTGAGCCAACCACAAAAGATAAGTTAATCAGTTTAAAAAAGGAAAGAAAACAACGGCTCATTTTCCTGAAAAGGAGGAAATTATGAACATCATAATTGAAGGTAGACAGTTGGCAAGAATATTGGTCGCACATTCTAACGGGTAGAGTCCAGTATTTCATTGGCTACTGGAAACCGCATGAGAGTGAAATGTATGATGAGGATGCTGTTGATGACAATCAGGGGGTTTATGGATTGGCAGTGGATTTCTTCTATGGAGATCTCATCATAGAGTGAAACCTAAAACAGAAAAATAATCATTGTTATGAAAATTGCAACAAAAATATATGCATATTCATTGTACTGTAGCTCTTATTTGTCATATTCGCTTTCATAAGTAATTACTATTTCCAGACCCGAAACCTAGACTCAGAAATACCGGGATAGTGTCCGGCGGGGGATGGTTTTACTTCTAGATTACCACTTGTAATAGTTTTACTTATAATTCAGTAATCATTATGCTGGTCCCATAACATAGACTCAGAAATACCGGGATTTTGTCCTGCAGGAATAGATTTACTTCTACATTACCATTGGTAGTTTTATTTTTTTTATTTATGTATCTTAATTCACGTTCACAAGTAATCATTATTATTCACTTTCACAAGTAATCATTTTTGTGAGTATTTTGAGTGGAAGATCTTAATTGCCTAGGAGGGCAGTAAAACGTAATCAGTTCATCTATGTAGGCCGGAGATTTTGAACACAGGTAGGGCCTTGTACAGTAGGTAGTCAGCAGGATCTTAAAGATAATCCTCTGAGTACAGGAAGTCAATGAAGGTCTTTGATGTGCATAAGATTTTTCTCTTGTAAGTTGTAGTAATGCGTGCAGCCATATTCTGTATCACTTACAATTTTGCGATGTCATATTTTGGTAATCCGTATAAGCATTAGTGGCTCTAGGATATATTTTCGGGGTGGGGGACTAAGCTGTCCGACTGGGGGACTTGAGCTCGTAGGCCCGAGCTGGGGAGAAGGGTTTGATAGGGGGCCCTTCCCAAATAAGATTTTTTAAAGAATACTGTAGCAACCTTTAGATGGCCGGAAATGGCACTCTCAGACAGTGACAAACATGTTTGCTTGGTGTGGGCCTATTTTTATATTTTTTATGGTCTGACTGCCTGATGAGCTCTGTCCGATGGGGGGGTGGGCGCCTTGACCTGTCCGGTGGTTGGGCTTAAGCCCTCTGCCGCCACTGTGTGGATCCGCCACTGTGTTTTCTGACTGCTTCCAATCTTGCATATTCCACACACTGAGCAGCAAAGCAGCTCACAAACTTGTGATTTTAGAAGAAGCAAATTTGAATCTAAAGTGACTGACAAGCTTGTAACCTGTGACTTTACCATTGTGTTTAAACAGTTGCCAATGAGAATTTCCTTGATGGGGGGAGGGGGGGAGGTACAAGTTTGTATTTAATCGTGTCATGCTAAAGTCCTAGTCCTTGCTACCGCTCTCATGTACAGCCAATGTTTTCTTTCTAGTTCTTCCGAACACTTTCCAAGGTGTTCCTCCATTGTTCGCCCGGTGCAAAGAAGAGCTACAAGATTCACAGCCTCTGATTACAGATGTCAAGTGTCAACGCAATATTACAACCACTTAAAGGCACATAGAAAAATTTATTAGATTATTACTTTCGTTCGCGTCAAAAATTTGGGAAATATTGATGCAGGAATAAAAAAATTTTTTTTTGCCGCATCAATTATTGCAACAGCATAAAAATAACAATGCAATTTTGTGATATCTTTAAAAAACTATAAAATTTTGATCAGTTTTTATACAATATTTAATATTACAGACCAAATATAAACAGTCCCCACATTAATAAAAACAATTAAAGCAAATAATCTATTGTTCTGATAAAAAAAAAAAAAAAAAATGCCCTTCCTCATCAATTTTTTTTAAAGAAAAAGTGATAATCTAATAATTTTTTCTATGTGCCCAAGTGGCCAACTCTAAAACAACACCAAGAAAAAACCAGGTTATTGCTATTGTAACAAGGCATAAAAAATGATATTGCTATAAACTAACTAGTGCCTAAACCTTCCAGAAAACAAAGAAATGTGATTTCACAGACATAAATACACCCAATTTAATGTCGCACACAAAATTATAAACACAGTTTTTTGCCTAAAACAATAAATGATTGGAATAACTTTCCATCTGAGGTCATCCAGTCTAACGAGAAATCAACTTTCAAATCAGCTTTATTTAGTAGGCCTATTCCATTATCAAAATCAAATAAATACCTTCCTTAACTAATAAACTAAATTCGAGCAGACGTTCCACACAAGCAACAAAACACATTGGACGAAAGTGCTGAAGTTACCAGCGATGTCCAATTACCAATTCTGAGATCCATAGCCGACCTTGCCTAGGCAAGTTGCCTAGCCTAGGCCTATGCAACACAAGTATGCCAGGCCTTTTTAGGTCAGAAGGCCTGGGCCCTAGGCTAGAAAGGATATTGTAACAGGCCTACCTGCACTTGATGTTATGCTTCTCTGATGATACTGTGATTGAGAATTTAACCTCTGAATTAAATGTTTATAATTTAAAGACCTGTATCTGCAGACATTATGGACTAGAAACGGACAGTACCTCATAATTAAAGTCACATGTATGTAGGCCCAGCCCGGCTGCTAGACCCACCCAACCACGTTATTACAGACAGACAGATACTTTTTGTGGTGACAAATGTGAAATAAATCTTCCAGAGTGACCACTGGGAAAAATAAAAATTCTCAAGAATCAGTCTAAAAAATCCCAATATTGCTTTGAAAATCCCAAGATTCGCAAAATATTAGTATATATACATAAAACTTATTTTAAAAACTCAATTTTAAAGCTTTTCCAATGAATTGCACTTCTGTATATTGTATAACGAAACAGTGTCTGGATTTCGAGACCAACTAGTTCGTTTTGATTCACCTGTATAAATTCAATAGTTTTTAAAGTTGGGGAAGGGGTGGTGGTGGTGGTGGTAGTGGTGGTGGTAGTGGTAGGGAATGTCTTATCTGAATTAAAATCATATACATAAAAAAAAAATGACATGGCGATTGCCTTTATTTGTTTTACACAGAAAATATTCCAGTAGCATAAATCATAAAAAGGAGCCTTGATTTTTATAACTTCTTTTTTCGGAGGTGTAAGGTGGCATAAGAGTAAAGTATTTTTGATGAATTTTATTGAACTTCTAATTGTCAAATTAAAACACAATTAAAAGCAATTGCAATGTATGAAACAGTGCAAGAACTCCTGGCATCTAGGTGCAATATTTGTTTTTTATTTCCAAGCTTTTATTTCTGAAATACACACACACACAAGATGTGTATAAGAGACAGGTATTTAATCGTGTCATG
>NW_022751928.1:540959-542791 GCF_011630105.1 Anneissia japonica
AAATGGCCACCACAAGAAGCAAGGCTTTTGAAATGTGGCACCTTAAAAATGAAGATATATTGAAAAATTAGATTATAATTGCGAAATATAAACTACACAATTATATACATGTAGTATACACAATAGTGGTAATAATATAAATATTATCACATAATAAACATGGAAAAGAGAAAAAAAAAGAAAATTTAAAAGATTTTTAAAAAATGAAAAAATAATGCATAATAATAATTAATAATACCAATAATGATGCTTCTTGCTCAACTTTACTACCCTACACTGAAGCAAACAGCATATCCATCGAATGGGACACATATCAAGAGATTTAGCTTAAAACATACACCTTATTTAAACAAACAAATAACAACCCCTATTCACAACTGTCATTAGCAGCCTATTTGTTCACTTATTGATAAGTCCATATCATTCAAAAAATCCCAAGATTTAATGAAAATTTAACAAAAAAACCCAAGATCCCAAGGTGTCATTAACAATCCAAAGATCTTCGAAAAAATCCCAAGCAGTGGTCACAATGATCTTAACATACTAGAAATATCGAGTTTCCACAGAAAAAAAACTTTTTACACTGAAATGCATGGTGGGAATACTGGGAATGCAAACAATGGTGTGCCGCGTACGGCTGGATCTAATAAACTTCTGCCACCGTTACATAACTGTGAATACATAACCTCCTTTTGCGGAGGTTGAAATCGTTGCCATTATCCATAATATACAACTGAGTAGGCATAAATAAATCAAAACAATAAAATGACAGACGCAAAAGCGCAGATTCGTATGACCGGCCTTTGGATTCAAGTGACGAGGTTTTCTTCCATTAATGGAAAAAGGAGGGCACCGTGTGCGTCTGGTTATACCTAGCAACAAAAGGGCGCCCTATACGTCTGGACCAAGTATAGAAAACTTGCATTATAAAAAGAGAAGAGTGCCGCGTACGTTTGGACCAGTTTTCACCTCATTTTTGCTATGTGAGTGCTCTATCTTGTATTTCTAGTATCTTTCATCTTAATTTGTCTTAACCAATAAACGGACTGTACCACCAACAAAGAAGAATAGGCTAGGCGATACCATTTTGCTAAGGTGGCCAATGGCAATTGTGCTACAATGACCAGCAGTGGTTTATTCTAGTCCCAACCTGGATCTGAAATTTGAGGGGGGGGGGGGAAGTGAGGAGGAAGTTAACATTTTATAGGGGAAGGGGAAATATTTTTTCCTACAGCAGACTGCAGATTCAATTTAAGATGGGAGATATAAGAAAATTAACACATTGCTGGTATTGATTGATATATTTGCACACCAACGTGTAAGCCTTCGTTCACTCTAAATTGTTTTTAACTGGCACTATATTTTAATTCCAATATGAATATGATTCCAATATGAACAGAAGTGATTTTAATTAATATTGTTGATCTTTTAGAACCTTTTATATTTTTTTTTTATGTATGCTTTATGTAAGATGTTTAGTGTTTATAGAGTTTTGTCTTATATTGCATTTACCTTGATATTGAAAATGTAAATTTTATTAACATTACAGTATTATTTCAAGTCACAAAAACAAAAAGTGTTTTAAAAAACTATAGAAATTTACAACTTAGAAATTGCAGTATACAGTATTTTAATACATTTTCAAATATTCAACTGAGGTACTAAAATACAAATAATTAACTTTATGAACAATTTAACCGACCCAAATATTTTTAAATTGTCTTTTTACTATAAGCTGTACAGCAGACAGACTGACAGTCTTCTTCATCTTTTTTTAAGTTTAAATTTTTTAATTGGTAGAGGTTTCAACTGATTGGTTGGTGTATTAGTTG
>NW_022751928.1:543295-546862 GCF_011630105.1 Anneissia japonica
AGGATTAAAGAACTGCATAAAAATAGTAAATTATTACAGTATTTATAATATGAAATTGGATATAAAGTAGTGAAATCATTAAAAGAAAAATCTATAAATACAGTTACATGAAGTTCGACTGCTAAAAAGATTAAATGGAATTAAACTATACAGGAGGCTGTTAACTGTATTTATACAATGTTATACAGAGGAACGCACATCACGTTAGACACAGAACGCGCATCGCGTATGAAACAAAATGGCTTCTAAATTCTCAATGTCGCAACTCTTTCTATCTATGGCTCTGTACCTAGCAACAAAAGGGCGCCCTATACGTCTGGACCAAGTATAGAAAACTTGCATTATAAAAAGAGAAGAGCGCCGCGTACGTCGTGACCAGTTTTCACCTCATTTTTGCTATGCGAGTGCTCTATCTTGTATTTCTAGTATCTTTGATCTTAATTTGTCTTAAACCAATAAATGGACTGTACCACCAACAAAGAAGAATAGGCTAGGCGATACCATTTTGCTAAGGTGGTCAATGGCAATTGTGCTACAATGACTAGCAGTGGTTTATTCTAGTCCCAACCTGGATCTGAAATTGGGGGGGGGGGGGGGAAGTGAGGAGGAAGTTAACATTTTATAGGGGAAGGGGAAATATTTTTTCCCACAGCAGACTGCAGATTCAATTTAAGATGGGAGATATAAGAAAATTAACACATTGCTGGTATTGATTGATATATTTGCGCACTAACGTGTAAGCCTTCGTTCACTCTAAATTGTTTTTAACTGGCACTATATTTTAATTCCAATATGAATATGATTCCAATATGAACAGAAGTGATTTTAATTAATATTGTTGATCTTTTAGAACCTTTTATATTTTTTTTTTATGTATGCTTTATGTAAGATGTTTAGTGTTTATAGAGTTTTGTCTTATATTGCATTTACCTTGATATTGAAAATGTAAATTTTATTAACATTACAGTATTATTTCAAGTCACAAAAACAAAAAGTGTTTTAAAAAACTATAGAAATTTACAACTTAGAAATTGCAGTATACAGTATTTTAATACATTTTCAAATATTCAACTGAGGTACTAAAATACAAATAATTAACTTTATGAACAATTTAACCAACCCAAATAGTTTTAAATTGTCTTTTTACTATAAGCTGTACAGCAGACAGACTGACAGTCTTCTTCATCTTTTTTTAAGTTTAAATTTTTTAATTGGTAGAGGTTTCAACTGATTGGTTGGTGTATTAGTTGTCTCTTTATTTTTATTGTAGTCTCCCTTTATACTCTGTTCACATGATTCATCCTCAGCACAATCAAGAGCTGATAACAGCGTGCTATTACTACTTGCAGCATCTTTTATCTTCTGCATTTTTACAGCCATTGGTACAAGCACCTTAATATTTTTATTTTTTACTTTTGTTTTTTCCTTCAAAGTTTTGTTAAAAGCACGTCGAAAACCAGATTGATGCTTATGCGGCAGTGAGACTGAGTTCAGTTCATTCAATTTCCTCTTCTTTCTTCTTCCATTATCCTCAGAGTCCTCATCGTTGTTGATACCTCTCTTCTCAGAGTTTTCATCAAGTTTTATCGAATGTGGTAGACATGGCTGATAAGTGTGTAATTTACCACTAACAGAGTCCAACATGTTGGAGTCTGCTTTGTTAAAACTACTTGCAATTAGCCTAATGTTTCTTGAGACTTGCGTTTGTGGATTTCTTTTAACCTTCTTGGAATAAACATCTCCATCTGAAATAGAATATAATAGTGTATAAACATATAGTGTGACTTTTCAAAGTGCATTTGAGGAAATTATAATAATCCTATAAACATAAAATACAACCGCTGAATAAAAATAACATTATTTTCAGTGCATTGCTCAAGCTAGCTCACTTCGATTCAAAACAATCCTAAAGTACTAGATATTAGTAATATTAATATCTATTTCCATTTAAAAATTAATCAATACTGTATGAGAAATAAAGTGAACGGAAGCATACATGTAATACACCTTAAAAAGTACTTTACAATGGAGCAAATATATAACAATGTCTGCTTTTTAATGAGAATTCAGGCAATACAAAGCTAAAAGTTACATTTAAGTACTTTAAAATGTAGCCATATATACTATATAATAAAGTAATTCAAAATCAACTATGGAGGCATGCATATAATGAAGTATTTTACAGTGGTGCACTCACAAAAATGTATAAGTTGTGCTGTTGGCTGTGGCTTCTCTTGTAGCCATATATGGACTAGAGGTGAAGCCCATCCGCTTGTGCTAATTTCAACAAATTTTCTATCATCTGCCATGAATGTTAGATGCAAGCTCTCACAAAGAGACATCACTCCTTCATTCTACAATTTAAACATTATAATAATAATAACAATAATACATGGCATTTATACATATCATTCACTTATTTCCTATTAATGAATAAAAATTATTAAGCGAACCAAAGTTTAAGGTGGACAAGGGAAACTTGGGCAGGTTTTTTTTAAATGTCTCGTTGCTCACATGTCACAAACAAATAAAATCAAAGTAGATTGTGAATGGTTCGTGAAAACAAAAAAACACAAATAAGCGCATACTGGTTGTCAAGCACATCTTTTCAGACGAGTAGGTGGTTACCCCGGTGTTCTGGTCAATACAGCCCCTGTTGTGGATAGGCGATAGTAGCTGGTACCATTTTACCCGGAAGCCTAGACATGGAGAGACCCTTAGGGAGAAGCAAGTTACTGTACGAGCAAGTCCACACCTCAAGCGTTTTGAGATTAAAAGTATTCTTTACCACAAAATGCGTATTTTAAACTACTTTAACTACTTTCATTGTGTTAGTTCATGATATAAGCGATGATTTTATTGTGTCTTTACTGAGCAACACAACCAAAATATTCTTTTGTGTTTTTTAATTTTTAGGTACCGTACTCACCGAAATAAAATTATCTGACACGTCCAGGAACTTGAGTTGTTTAAATGCTAACAGGTACCGGATGCTGGAATCATTAATCTGAAGGTTACCTAAACAATGTAAACAAATTGTATTATTTGAGTCTGAACATGTGTGAACAAAGAATTTAAAATAGCAAGAGGTCCGACTATTGAGATAGGGGGCGCCCTATTAGAATTTGAATATAGTTCAAAACTCAAGCATGCGTTCTATTGATGCAGCACATGTTCAATACAAATGCCTTTTACGTCCTTTTAAAGGGCGCCCTCTAGTTCGTGGTAGGACTTTTTGAGATAGGATTCCATTTCAAAAAAACCTCGACAGTCGGAACTTTTGCAATTCCATACCCTTTTGTGTGAATGTTGGGTCTTTTTACACAGAGCACAGCAGTGGAAGAATAAGCAAAATTATTATTATATTCTATATACTCTACTCAGAGACGGTGTACTGTAGTAGTAATTGAAAATAGAATACCTGCTAGTTGGAGGGATGCTAAATCAACCGGTCCATCTTTCAACATACGAACAGGTGTTGTAAGACATCTTATTCCAGCTCTGCTTATCAAATTGTATGATAGTCCTAAATTCTTTAATCTGCAAAATATATATATATATACCTAT
>NW_022751928.1:546910-552860 GCF_011630105.1 Anneissia japonica
TATTACTATCTTGGTTCTTGGATGAGTCACCTAACCCGCAGTGGCGCCAGAAATTTGCCGAAAAGGGGTCTAACATTTCCGACAGAGAGGTCTGAACCAAGGGGCCTATTAGAGCCTCGGTCGACAGCCGTGAATAAAAAAAATCCCTGGTAGGGTTTATGGGAGCATTTTCATGGCTTAGTATGGCCCAAATTGTGATTTTAGACCACAATATAATGGAATAGCAATCAAAATAATATTATTTGGATAGCCAAATTATTATTTTCATATTTTCGATCCGATGACCCAGTTGTGGCTTTGGAAGACACAGGGTCTAGGCCTGTCCGACGGGGTGAAAATGCCCGCCCTGTTCTTCCCCGCTACCACCACCACTGAACCTAGCAACTTGCTTAAAAGACCTAACATCCTCAAACGTTACAATATATGAGGCTTGCCATCCCAAAACCAGCATTCTGCCACTACTGTATATGTTAACTGAGTAATTAGCTTTGGCAATATTATGTGAATTCCAGCAAAATGACCTATCATTTTTAAAGCTTATAATGTGGAGAATATGTACATGTTAAAAAGTCAATTCTTGTTTTGGTCACTGATTATGGTTTTGGCATGACAATCCCCATATGTCTACAAACTACAAACTACCTTTTCATCCTTGCAATTACTTTCAAAATCGGATGTTCATCATTTAAGCAGCAGTTTCCAAAGTCCAATGACACAAGTCCGTCACAATCCAGCAAAACATCAAACTTCTCAGAATACTTATCAAGAACATCTCTCTGATTAACCAGACTCAATGAAGTGAGTAAATCTGTTCCATAGGTGCTCACCAACAACTTCAGTGATTTGGTTCCTATGCAATATGCTTTTCCTGACTTTTCCAGCTGAATTATTCGTTTGAAGATCTGTTTTCCGACAACATCTGGGATGTACTCAAAACTTTCAACATGTTGGACATTTTGTGAAACAAAATCCAAACATAAATCAAGGAGTTTTTGAGGTGGCATCTTGTTTCAGCAATGATGTGATTTTGGTCAAGAATTGGCAGCAATGCAAATCCATTAACTGCAAAGAGATAAACAATTTTTAAAAACTAATGTTCTTGTTTTCTTAAGCAATAAATTTTGAACCAACTGTTAGAAAATGGAGGTATCTAGGGATCCAGGGAGACATTTCAGGAAGACATTGATATCCATCCTGCAAAACAGCCCCTCCCCCTCCCCCAGGCCCTTATTTGCATTGGTTCAGCCAAGGCCTTCTTACTAAGAAAGTGCCCTTTAAATATGCTCGCTTCACTCACAAATAACGCACCCCGCGAATTCTGAAAGCTTCGCTAAATTTCTCCGAGTTCAGCTTGCCCCCTGCGCTTTCGTTTCGACTCCCCCTTAGATTTTTCACTGTACGCCCATGTTATTTGCATTGGTTCAGCCACATCAAGGCCTTTTTACTTATTACACCAATTTTTATGACAGCGGATGGAATGGCAATGTATTATTTTATGTCACTGTCAGTAAATGTTTCGTTTACACAGTACAGTATTTTGCAATCTTACTGAGTGTAAACCCTCTCAACAAGGATAGGCCTGGCCCTAGGCAAATTCGAGTCAATAATGAATGAAAGTATACTAATATCGCAATTGTCATACAGTATAATAATATTGTACTGCAATTCCACCCTTGCATCAGCCTATTCGGTTATTCTTTGTGCTATATTAGATAATTATAGGCCTAGCTTAAACCAAATAAACTTTGTTTTGTACTTACAGTACACCATGGAGGACCATCGCTTTGGTTGGTTACAGCATGGTTATAGGCTTTAAAGTGACAGTGATGCTGGCTGAACAACAACACAGCGCGAGGTCTTGTCTGGAGTATATTTCCAGTTTTCCAATTTTAATGTCCACCAGTCCCCATTCTAGACAATGACAGAGATCATAATCCATAGACTTAGTACGGTACATGACCAAAAATCAAAACTCCCTGCCTTATTTTAGTAATTCTAGGCGGAAGCAGGTCAACTCGACCCAAAGTCAACTCCGCCCAAATCCGGGTCGTTTTTACATCTCCCTGTTCTGAGTATGATTTATTTTGTCTTTTTTTACGATCCTTGACTATACCAAACACTTTTTCTTTTTTGTATTTTTCAGTATGATTTTTATTTAGTTTTACGATTGCTATTGTTTCAGAAATTTCTTGCAGTTCACAGTAGTGAAAAGTTAAGTGTACAATCATATCTAATATATAATAAAGATGTGTATAAGAGACAGGATTAATGAATTTAATGACAGTACATAAAATGGAGGTGCATGAAGTGTCATGGTTCAGATACTGTAAGTACTTATTCAGTTCATTCTTTGTATGGTGTAACTTAATTATTATTCAATATTGGGTATTATTTAAGGGG
Source organism: Anneissia japonica (assembly GCF_011630105.1). Taxonomy (NCBI): domain Eukaryota; kingdom Metazoa; phylum Echinodermata; class Crinoidea; order Comatulida; family Comatulidae; genus Anneissia; species Anneissia japonica. The sequence continues at coordinate 549,311 of NW_022751928.1, forward strand.
AAAATTATTAGAATTTTGTTGCTACACAGTAGTGTGGAGTTAAATGGAGAATGTTAGGGAAGTAGAGAGGCCTATGTAATTAAAATGATTAGTGCATTCAATTATTACAATACATAAAATAAAGGTGCATAAGGTGTGATAGTTCTGTTAATTACCTGTTAAGTCCATCTCATGTGATATAACTTTATTATGTTTATTGGGTATAATTGAAGGAGAAAGAAAGTTAAAATCATGTTATGTCATGACAAGTTATGCTATTTTTGCTATACAGTTACTTTTGAAAAATGAAATTTATAATAAGTATGACAGTTGATAAAGGCATTAACAAGAGGACAGCACGTTGTTCCATAACAAATATATTAGGGAAAGTGATGACAATGAAAACAAAAGTCAAGTTGACGTATGGAACATAATTTATTAAACACGAATATTTCGTCCACTCGTGTGGACTTCATCAGTGTGGTGAGTGAAGTTGCCTGAAATTTAATTGGCCTATCAACAAAGCATGGGCGGTACTAAAACTTAATGCGAAATAAACAAAAATAGTAAATAAGAATTAACTAGAGAGCTGAATTGTTATCTTAAGTAAGAATGCTTGCTAGCAAAGACATTGTCTTAATGCTGAGTATAGACAAACAATAAGAAATGAGAAAGCAGATAATGGCTGTTCCCACGATATGCTGACTGTGAGGGGATGGCATCTAAACAAATAGAGAAATAGGATATAAGCAGGAAATGGAAAATTATAAATAGGTAAAATAAAGCATTATATATGGATAACAATATGGAACAGAAATATAAAATATAATATAAAATAAATATATAATGAAGTCTGTAGCATAGTCAAAATAAATATACAGGAAATGAAATAGGGCTGGAGTGAACATACGGTACTTTGTTGCTTACATTCCAAAAAAGGAGGATCTGGGATGCTATTTAAAATTTGCTGGAGATTGAAAAACTAACTGTTAACTGCGTTGTTAGAGACCATAGAATGGTACCGGTACGTGACTTTCGGACTGGTATAGGCCTACAGTAGGCCTATGTACTCTAGGTGTAAATAAATACAGAGAATAGGCCAATTTTAGTGAGAACTTTGCATTGTATATAGGGGCTATATACAATGCAAAGCAGATCACAAAATCAGAAGCATGATCTCAAACATCAGAACCCAGCATTTATTGTTTAAAACTGTCGGGGCCCCATTGAATGAAACTACGGTGGCCCCATTGAATGAAACTACGGTATTATAGTTATGTTATATTTTTTTAAAAACTACAACCACGGTCGGGGCCCCTCGTGTCTGGGGGCCCTGGCGCTCCTGACCATTAAAAAAATGGTTCCCCCATCATTAATGGAACAGGCCCACGTCACGCTTGTTGGCGGACTAGTTTTGATTTACATTTGCATGTTTATGTAGATGTGTGGGTGTGTGTGTGTGTATGCATGTGTATGTATACCCATGTGCATTTTTTAATGATGTGCTATGTTGTGACGTTGAATTTTTTTTCCCTGATCAATATTTCTCTTATTGGATTGTGTTTACCTAGGTGTGTGTGTGTAAGTTTAGACCTATAGTACTGTACAGGAAAATAAGTCTGTATTGCTGTATCTACTTTGTATTTATATACTTTAAGTAGTTTAATTCAAGTTTAATTGCTAAGTTATGATAAGAAGGGGATTTCATATTTTGTGCTTGTGCTTTTTGTATTTTAAATTTTTTTAAATTTTTTTAATGTAACTTTTTTTTGTAATTTTGTTGGTCTTAAACGCACCGTCAATTGACGAGTGCCACTAACAAAACTGTAAGTTCAATAAATAATAATAATAATAATAATAATAATAATAATAATAATAATAATAATAATTATTATTATTATTATTATTATTATTATTATTATTATTATTATTATTATTAGTTTATTATTATTATTATTATTATTATTATTATTATTATTATTATTATTATTATTATTATTATTATTATTATGGCTTGTGTTGTTGTAAAATGTTTATTAAGAAGACACAACAATAATTGTTACTTTGGAACAGAATTTGGAGAGGGCGTTTGATCAAGTCAGACCTACGTTTTGAATTTGAATTACATTTTAAAGAAATTAGAACTACATTTTGGAAAATTTGAACTACGTTTTGAAAAATTAAAACTTGATTTTGGGAAACTAGATCTACATTTTGAAAAATTTATGCCTATGTTTTGATAAATTAGACATTGAATTTTGCAATTACATTTTGATTTTAACATGGACTTTTGCTGCGTATGGCACCCCATAGTTGAGGGTAACATAGCAGTTAATTGTATTACTATTAGCCTATAGATTAGCTGGTCTGCCTACATCAAATCGGTCTATGCAATGTTGATGGCCTACTTATAGTTATTTTGAAGGTAGGTAATTTGAAATTAACTGTTATAATTACCTTAAATCTTAAATTTAGTGTTCACACGGGTTGATACTGTTTTCAGAATCATAGCTACAGTAGGCCTACGTACGGTATTTATAACGTAATTTCCAACTAACTTTGGTAATGTTGCTACAATTGAGCTAACATAATTTTCATACATATTCATTGAAACATTTATTTTATTCCTTTTGATTTTTGAAATAAATGATTAAAATGAAATGATTAAATGATTTAAACTTAAGAAAATAAATGAAATTAATAAAAAGTAAAAAAGAACAACAAAAAATATAACCTATATAACCAACTTTCACAACGTTCGCGAATTGTTAGTAACGTTTTGTGTCTACAGGGGAAATTAAACCATGTTAATGACCTGACTCATAATACTATGATTGTTCATTGTTATAATTTCAAGGTTGTGCTTTGATCAACTTTTTTACCAAATAGGCGCCTACTAATAGAAAATGAAACGATGTGAAAAGTCAATGAACCCATAAAATAGCGAAGCGCACCATAATTTGTGGTAGACAGGCACATACGCTGCTCATCTGTTTTCAGGGACGTAGCCAGGATTTTGAAAGAGGGGGGGGGGGAGCCCTTATGCGATGTACGTAGGACCCCGTGGTTGGGGTCCTGTGGCGAAGCCCCCTGGAAAGTAACACGCTCTGAAGGTTTTTAGGGATGTTTTTTAGATGATAAAGTAAAATCATCATAAATAATATTAGTAAGCCTAACAACTCAACAGTGGTGGAGGAACAGATTGAGGAACCACCCACCTCAACCCCACCATGGTTGGGGCTGAGGTAAGAACATTTATGATTAGGGCACCTCTAGATGGCCGGAAATTACACTCTCAGACTTAAATTTAGATAGGGGGCTATATTTTTTTTCCATTAAAAAATTTAGGGTGGAGGGGGCCTTGAATACACCACTGCTCAAAACATTCTTTATCCAAAATAGTCATAATCACGAAAAATAGGCATGTAAAACCAGATCACACCCTAAAACCATAAACAGCATGCAGAAGGTACCGGGTTCGAATCCCAGTTGAGGGAAACTATTTTTTTTGCAGTTGCAGATTCCTCTTCCTGAACATTCAAAATGCATATATAGATATACATATATATAC
>NW_022751928.1:553275-639049 GCF_011630105.1 Anneissia japonica
AAGGTAAATTATATATATATATATATGTGTGTGTGTGTGAAAGTATGTATGTATGTGATTGATCACATTGACAGCATCAACAATATCACATGAGGTGGAGCAGGAAGTATTTATTATGTAGGTTGAGAATGATTTCCGGTAATTCTTTCTACTGTGATAAAAGGCAAATTTTGTTGACAGCAACATAGTAAACATCTATAAAATCAAGTATAATCAAGTATACATATACTATATATTTATTATTTACTTGAGTATCTGTCAATATTTTCCATAATCTCATAATTCAATTTCATATAATTATTTCATAATTTATTCTTTGAAATTTTATAAAACAGGTCTTGCATCTTACTATACATATCTGAGTATATAATGTATACAATAATGTATAATACAAATAAAACAATTAAAAAAACAAACCACCCAATTTCACAATGATTATTAATGATAATGACTGGTAATTTAATAATTAGAATGAAGATGATGATAATTGTAGTGGTAATAATGATCGATTGTATATGTGAGGCGAGACTTTTTTAACACCATGTTTAGCGAACCCGCCAATATTGATGATTTCAAATAAAAATACAATTTTATATTTGGCCAATTAGTGCATCTGCTGCCACAAAAAAAAAAGGAAATTTCAGAGAAAAAAAAAGTTTTTCTTTATTTTGATTACGCCCACTGCTGCCTTGAAATCTCCAAAAATAAGATATGTATATTTCTTCCTAATTATATAAATTTAAGCATATAACATCCCATTAATGCACTGTTTACATTCATCAATTTTATTTTATTTTCTCTTTTGTCTGGAATTTTTTGGCAAAATCATTTGCTAAATAAGAAAAACTTTTTTTTCTCCACCCTCATTGGACGATCTATAAAAAAACTAAGTTAGCGAAACAAGGTATAGTCTCACCTAAGCCCATAATGATGTACATAAATCATTGTCATTTTGTCAAAATACTGCCACTTGATTGAGTTCTAACCATAACTTTGACCATAACATATAATGATGGTAATAATGATGATGGAAAAAAAATTATACTGATAATGTGATGATTATTATAGTTATCATAATGATGGTACTGAATATGACATTAAAGATGGTGATGTTGTTGATGATGAGGATGAAGATGTTGCTGTACAGACAAGGTAGAAAGAAGCTCAAAGCTCAAATTAATGGTCTACTGAATATACTTGCGTATAAGGCGACTCGCATATAAGACGACACCCGAGTTCAAGAAGGTTTTTGGACGTTATTTTTATGTCGCCGCCGCCACCCCCCCCCCCCCCCCCTCATCGTCGTAATTCCTAATTTTTATGGTCCTGATACTGCATCTAGCTGGGCAAAAATGGAGGCAAATGCAAGGCTAATTTTCCAAAATAGTACCATTTTATGAGTTTTTTAAATATTCATCAAATTCTTATTTTCCTGTATTTCAAATTGCGTTCATTCATACAGTACTAGCATTTGGTAGTTTCATTGTAATACAGGTAGTAAATTTGCATGTTACAGACGATCTGCACATAAGACGAACATGATTTAAAAAATCCAAAATTTGTATGTCGTGTGTATAAGACCCCCTGTTCTTTTATAGTAATTTGCTATTTTAAGCCTTGTCTTAAACGCGAGTACACTCTACTTACCCTACGCCCTGTGAATTGCCTGTGAAGATACTATATGCCCCATCAGGTCCACCTGAAGAGTTGTGTGCTATGTATTGTAATCTAAGGTATTTATGAAAGGTTTGCTCAGAGCATGCGCCTTATAGACGCACTAACTTCAGAGCCTGGAATAACGTTTATCATCACCACCTCATTCTTTGAAAGACATTAAGTTTTAACCCACAGATTAGTGTCAAATTCAGCATTTTCTGTGATGTGTAAACATAAACCACTCTGTTTTTATAAATTGCTAAATACAATTCAATATTAACCATTGCACAAAAAGGGCAGCACATCTCTTATGGAAACTTGCCATAGATAGTTTAACTTCTTTTTACCTTGAAGTACTGTATAAGCAGATTTAGCCCGGTATGCATCATGCAAAAGCTTGTCTGAAGTAAAGCTTGCATATAATATATACATCTGGGGCAGATTGCTATAAAATGGTCTTAACTGGTAGTCTTAACTCCTTGAATAAAGCCAGCTTTATCACTTAGACGGTCTTACTAAAGGCACTCTACTAATTCCATTGCTATAAAATGGTCTTTGCTCAGACCGCTTTGAGTATTGAAATGCAAATGAGCACGCCCTGGTAACATAAAATTGAGAGCGCTGTTATGCTTGCTCAAAACATGCATAGTTAATCAAAATGAACGTAAATAAACGTAGACTGGTTTTTACAGATGCTGAGAAGCTTGCTAAATATTCGTTGTTCGATTCTTAGTCTTTGACGATCTAGGCCTAGGTCTAGTACCTGTAATGCAATGATGAAAATGATTTAAGACCGTTTTAAGCCTCCTTCGAGTAGGCTATAAAATTCAAGACGGATAACTGGTTAGACCGCGGTATAGCAATGTTCTATAATCATAGACCAGTAGTGATGTCACGATTAAAGCCGGCTAAGCATTAAGACCGTCTAAAGACCACTTATAGCAATCCGTCCCCGTTGTAAAGTTACTTGGGACAGAAAGCTGTCTGAATACGAGGCTTGCCATCCCAAAAACCAGCATTAGTGACCAAAACATGGAAATTTACTTTTTAATAAATTCATATTCTCCACATTATGAATACATTAAAAAAATCAATATATTCATGTTCTCCATTTACTGGAACCCACTTTGTATATACCGGTATTTGCCAAATTTATGAGTAAGTCTTATGGCTTCTCTGTACTATACAATGCTGCACACATTCTTATGTTAATTACTCAGTTTAACAATTAGCGCCAGTACGCTGATTTTGGGATGGCAAGCCTTATTATTATTAAATATGAAATATTGTCTGCCGATCATTGTGCGAACTTCTTTTTAGATTAAAATTATTACTATTGTATTAGAGTCCAGTAATTATTCAAGGGTGGTTTTCGCTTGGGTTTTGGAATATGACACAACCTCTCCCTTGAGGTCGTCCAGTTATTATCATGAACTCCAACTACGCAGCCTGGTGCATCCTCAAGACTCTGCCTACAACAAATCCAGTAATGCCTTCCATAGTGACCATCCTTGTAATATCCCTTTGGATGCCAACGGCACAGGGAGACATCGCCACTTGGATCTTTAATCTTCCCACAGTGCATACAGGGATCATCTCGGTAGCTATTGCTTTCCGACCATTTGGAGTCAACTCCAGCAATATCATAAAATTCTATCAACCACTTAAAATCTTGGCAGACACATTTGAGTACGGCTAAATCTCTTGTGGGCAGGAGATGAAATATTTGATACAGGATATCTAGATCTAATATATCAAACCAACAAAAATCAGAAAAATATTCATTGTTTGAAACAACGTCGCTCTCGGTATCCGACTCCTCCTCCAGAGGGTTACATAGCACTAAGTCTGACTGCAGGATCAAATTCTGCAGATATCCAATATCCGAAGATGTAGATTTACGTGAGAATCGCTTGCACTTAAGTGGTTTTGATGGTCTACAAGTACTCATTTTGGATCGAACAAGAGCATTCATCTCAGAAGAAGTTAATGGATGGATTGTACTACTAATATCCATTGTCCACTTTGACACAAATGAGAGTTGTTTAATAATTGATGAACACACTGTCTCAGATACTATTTCTTGACCACAATTAGCATCATCACTACTACACAGCACACAACAAACTGTAGATATACATGAGTTGGGTTTGATTTCAAATTGAATACAACACTGTCTTCTTTGGCTAAGTCGACTTTCATCACAGTTGTTACGGTGTTGTGTCTTACATTTGACTGCACCAGTTTTTTTAGTATTCAAAACGTAGGTGTGAAATGATGAAATTATAGTTGATATTGCACCATTTTTTAATTCACAGAATTCCTGTTCAGACGATGAGTAGGTTTTACCAGCAGACGATATTGCTTCAAGATCCACAAACAAATTTGAGCAATATCGTTCGCATCTAATGTTTTCATATGCAGATTTGGGGTTTTTGAATTTAACGTTAGATGTGCTAGATGGATTGATATGCCTACAATCTGCTTTACTTTCTTCCTCTTGTGGAAATACTTTTTCTTCTTGCTCACTAGCATTTACTTGCTTCAGTCTAGAGGTCAGTTTTACTTTCAAACAATCCGAGTCAGTTTGAAAATGATTAGTAATATTTGGAGTTTTTGAAATGATTGCAGAATCAAACTCTTTCTGCAAGTTAATATTACCATTACCAATTGCTTTAAAGTCAATTCGAGTTAAATTTTTTGAGTTCTGATGATCTGAAGTCATTTTCCCTGATGAACACTCCATCTCGACCAAGGTTGCTTTTCCTTTACCAGGTCTGACTTCCATAATACGCCTCCCACACTAATGCTGATCATATTGTACTTCTTACCTCCAGGATCATCGTATATTCAGTTTAGATTGGCATACTGATTTTCAATGAAGCATGATTTGCAAATTTGTCTTCCATTATAAACCCTGTAAATAATAAAAGTAATATTTATTTAATTAGTTGAAAATTAAGCATACTGTATATCTTTGTGTATTATATAATAGGCAGTGGTTATTATTACACCAGTCTGAAACCAATTCCTTATTCTGATTGGATGTTATTGTATTAGGACAATAACATCCAATCAGGATTTTAAATTGGTTTAAGACTGTGTAACAATAGCGACTGTCTAATAATAACTATTATTATTGTAATATAATAAATAATTATACGTTTTTCATTTATAGCACTTCCTGCCAGCAAGACTTCATGAATCATATTATTACCCTGATCATACAAATATTATTATTACAGTATTATTATTATTAATTACTATTAATTTTTTTTTAAACCTAAATTTATAAAGTATGTGAATTTTATGTGTTTCATATTGTCAAAGAAAAAACAAATTTCTAATGTTGGGACAATAAAAGTTATATTATTTTATCTTATTTATATTATTTTTTACATAATGACAATCAATGACAATGTGACTGTCAAGAATTCAGGCTAAAATTAAAATCTGATCATATAATTAGTGGTGATGGTACCTCCGCATTAGAATATTAGGTTTAGTTGGTAGAACAGTATGGCAATGCTGGCCTACCTATCTGTACTCTCAAGGCCTGGCTGTCCTAGAGTACTAGCATTTGTAAGCTACACTATATACAGCTTTACAGCAGGCAGGGCTTGCCTATCTAGCTAGCCTGCCTAAAAATAAGCCCTGCTTACTCAGCCTTATTTATAAAAAGTAGGCCTAGGCAATTATCGCAAATATTCATTAACTTTCAGACATTAATTCACTGCTTATACTACACATCGTTGTTAATCTAGTATTTATTAGTAATTATTGATACCTTAAATAAACGAATATTGGACCTAAGTAGGCAGAATAGGCCTAATGCAACACCATCTCACCTCACCTCTCCAACCATCTTGTAAAACCCACATACACTAAGTGTTATCGATCTACTTCCGGGTCAGTCTTGGTTTTTAAAAACATGAACAATATTTCAACAAAAAATATAAGGAACAAGTTTTGATAACACGTACACACAGTACGAGCGCAATAATGACCAATATCATTCAACAATTATATAAAACTCACAACAGATTGTTCATAGAAATCCGGATAAATAATAATTGCGCTCGTAGTTATTTTAACTTCAATATACAGTATAAAACAAATACTGTACTAGCCTCCTAGCTGCCTTAAAGGACGTTGATTGTGAATCTGAATAAGTTTTTCTATTCAACTACTGTACACTACGGGCTTGGAACATACATAATAAAACATATAAAGAATGCATTAATTTATTACATATTTTCAGTCGGCCCTCCCAAAAAAAAAAATCACGGTCAAGTAGTAAAAATCACCTAAAATCACCATATTTTGCGAATTAGCGCGCCCCTCAACTGATCATCGTGTCCCCTTCACCTTCGCCCCATCATCCCCCACCACATTTCAAGACCTCTAGATACGCAACTGCATATTTTTACACTAATTGATCACAGAATTCTGATCCGAAACGTCTTACAGACTTTCGACGCATACTAAAATATACGCAATTGAGACAAAAAAAAGTCATGTACATTGCGTCACAAGCACCTGCGCACAACTGTATTAGCTCAGTTTAAAGTATCCTAACGGTAAACGGAGGTCTTGGGTTCGAATTGACAGGGACCTCCATTTTCTCAAACATTATCATCTTTATTATTATTATTATTAGGCCCTTAATAATAATAATAATAATAATAAAAATAATAATAATAATAATAATAATAATAATAATAATAATAATAATAATAATAATAATAATAATAATAATAATAATAATTTTTATTAATGCACTTTACAACCTAAGGGAAATGTAGGCCTAAACATTATCATCGCCATTGATATAATAGATAATAATATAATGATTAAACTATTATTTATTTATTATAATAATAGTAGTAATAGTAATAATAAATAATGATAATAGGCCTAATGATAATAGGCCCAATAAACAACAATAATAATAATAATAATATTAATAATAATAATAATAATAATAATAATAATAATAATAATAATAATAATAATAATAATAATACGGTTAATAATATAAGTATAAATTATCATAATACAATGTCATCATAACAAATTTTTTTTCTATTTGAATGAATGTGAGAAATTGGTGTTCGTTTTGTTGGTTGATAATACCATGTCTTTTTAATAGGATATAAGATAGGATAGGATAGAGTAATTGCATAGGGATAGAAGTATTTTTGGTGTGATCACACCAAGGATAACCCACTATGAAGGCTTCTCTCCAGTTTGTTTTGTTTCATTTATTTTCTACACATGGATCATACAGATAAAATAAAAATTTAATTAAAGTGGGGTTCAGTAATTATTAGGAAACTTTGCTTTATATAATATTCTTCCAAAAATTATTAAGAAACTTTTTTATGTCAAAGATTTAATGTCCAACATTATTATTACAATAACACACCTATATGCAAAATTACTTTTGCCGTTCCTGGAACAGCGCTAGGTTTGGGTTTGGGCGCTGTTGCATAATCAGGCCCAAAGTTTACGCATACACGGAAGTTAATACGGTGACCTAGCTGGGCTTTTAGTAGATTGGTAGAATGTAAATTTACAAATCCTTTTTTGGAACTACAGGTTTACTGTAGTAAATATTACATATATAGTTCACTTATATTTCATTTTAATTATATGTGAAGTTTTAAATTCGGATAATATTTCATTATATCTACAGAAATCAACATTTTCTACAACATTCGTGCATCATCCGGCCGGTTGCAAAGTCATCGACGTAGGTCTTCACTTTAAATTTAATCGACGGAAAAAGAAAATTAAGAGAAGCTATGATGTTTGCATTTGGAATACTAAATCATGTTTATGCCTAGGTAGGCTACACCCAGTTTCTAATTCATAATACACAGAAGAATAAAAGAGGTCTGATACAAAAAAACTCCTAGCACTACAGCCAAAACCTATTGTAGACCAACATCAAGACAAATACCCCATTGTGCACCCCCACCTTACAATGGTATAATCCATTGTTGGGTGGCTTTTGACAGGGGTGGCTTATGACAGAGGTGGCTTTCTTCTTGCGATTTCCAAAACAATTTATGTCATAGAAGTAAAAAACGTGAAAAAACAATAATAATAGGCCTAATAATAAATGTAATGGAGTACTGTATTCCATATCTGTATTAAGTCATTTTAAGCTACTTTTGACATTATTATTGTAGAATTTATTCTACAAAGTTGATTAAAACTAATTATAATTCTGGGTGTGTCACTGAAGAAAGTGTAATGTTAATGCTGATATACTATTGATTTATTTGTGTAATACCTAAGGAAGTGTAATGTTCATGTTACTATACAATTGATTTATTTGGGATATTATACTAGCTTGCTTGTGATTGGATGCTATGTCACTATAAGAAAATTATTGATATTATGATTGGTTCATGAGATCATGTGAATATAGGACTGTTTGTGATTGGTTCACATACCATGGATTGTTTTGTATAATATGTGAGGGAAATTTGAATTTAGTTAAGTTTGGTGCAGTTCTGAAGTTTGTCTTACTTCCGGCCTAGGCGTCATAATTGCCTGTATGTGTTGTGGATTGCTGAGAACTGAATTAAACCCAGAATTGGAAGTTAAAGTATATTTGAGTTGGCTGAATAAATTGAAGAGTATCTTTCTACTGGTGTTGGTGACAAAGAGTGTGTGCTAATTGTGTTATATATCAATTAGTAACAAAGTGATAAGAAGAAAAACTATTGTACTAACAATACAAGAAGACGAGAAGTATTGATGACAGAAGGCAGTAATATTAATATTATTACACCAGTTACATAATAATATTACATTATATGGTGGCAACTACGTTATAATAACAATATAACAACATATAAATATAATAATAAAAGGATTGGAGACACAGTATAAAATAATAATAATAATAATGTGTAAAAAAAAAACGTGATTAAACATTAAAAGCGGGAAAAAGAGCCATGGCAATATTTGATTTGCGTACAGATGATTAGGCCAATTTCAAGACGATTCAGAAAATTATAAACTGAAGCCCACACCCAGCCGCACTTGCTCTTAGCATCGATTTTTCTCCTTTGCGGCTTTGGTCTATGCCTATAATTGGTACTTGTTATTGCTGTTTTGGTCTGTTGCCATTTTGGTCATTCCCGTTTTGGTTTATTGCCGTTTTGACCTCGTACGTCGTACGAGTCGAAAGTGCCTACAAAAGAGTGCCAACAACTGAACCCCGATGCATGTGAGTAAAGTTTGGTTTCCACAACCATCGCACTAACAGGCCTAGGTATTAAATTTGATGTTCATTTTTGATGTGAATTTTAATTTTAAAAAACTTTATTCTGAATATAAAGATGGTACAGAATAACTTGCTTTTGTGTTAACAAGTAGAATCACTTTATGTTCCAATAAATATTGCATTTATTCCTTTTCAAATGAAGTTTTAAACAATACTTGGTGTGTTAGTGTCATTTATCTGTGTAAAGGTGTTTTTAAACACTTGTATCAGGGTCCCATATTAAGATATTTTCTTAGTGGTCAGCAGGGCAAATTTATGTCATCTTGTACTTGCCCCTAACAAGTTTAACATAATTTTTGCAAATCGTGATGGCTACACACAAGTGAAAATAAAGTTTGGATAACAAATTATCCTTCAAATGCTCCTCTTTGATATTTACAACCAATACAGTAGATATCTTCATAATGTTATTAATATTTCTTTATCAATATTTACAATGGCCTTTTCCTCTTTAAGATGGTTGTGACACAGACGACTTATTATATTTTATTTGCCTTTACATAATTTAGGTTGTCTCGGCCGATAGGACAACTGTAAATATGGGACCCTGTTTTATAAAATAAAATTATTTCAAAGAAAAAAGTCAAGTGTGTAATTCCAGTAAGCACAGATATCTCTCGCACGTGGTCAAAATGTAAACGTATGTTTTGAAATCTAGAAAATATCGAAGCTAAATAACAAGGTATAACTAGGTATTTTCATACTTTTTACATTTAAATGACATCTTTGTTTAAATTAAAGGACAAAACTGTAATAATAAATAATGTAAGGAAACAATGAACTCAAGGTAGTGACCAAAAGCAGGCAAACCTCACCACAATAATAACGTCATAAATTTGGCTGAGATTTTTCAGGATAATTTGGCATAAGGTCAATGGGTCGCGGCTAAGTCTTAAATATTTGGTTTCACTGGCTAAAATTGTTGCGAAACTTGATGGTCATTTTTCGAAAGTTGTATATGTCACATAAAAACTACAGCATCCCCTTGGTTCTGTACCGTAGTGCTTCGTGTCAATAAATGATTGTGCCTGGCTGCCAAGTAAACAGTCTCATAGCCTTGGGCTATGTTTCGCAAATTCATTACGTCACATAGAAACTAAACCATCTCCTCGGGTTCTGTAATGTAGTGCTTCACGTCAACAAAATAAATATACCTGCCTACACTGCATACACTTACCAAAGGAGCATGTGTTATAATCAGTAGTAAATGTCTATTATTATTATTATTATTATTATTATTATTATTATTATTTTATGATTTTTTAGGATTTATAGCACATATCCAAAAAACTGCTGAAGGCACTATTTTCCCCCTGATCACAGGATACAGACTCAACATAGACCTACACAACATGCTAACTCTTCCTATCCCTGGGAAGTATTCCTAGTGATGCTGTGTAATGAGCACTATTAGTATTTATTCCGAATCATGCAGCTCCTGCCAGGTATCCATTTACTCTACCGGGTGAAGAGAGGCAAATGCAGATAAAAAAGTCTTGCTCAAAAGACACAAGCAGTGTCATGAGCATTGGTCTTGAATTCCCGACCTTCCAATTGAAAGTCCAAAGCCTTGCATGCTGCACAACATGCTTCTACATCTGTACTTAGCATTGGCAACCCAATGAATACCCATGGGGGGATTGCTATAAGTGGCTTATATAATGTCTAAGTACTATATTTCAATTTGTCAAGAAGATAAAACAGGCAAAATGTGACAGATCAGTTGGTAAGGTTAGAATGTTTTTTAACCAAGTATCGCAAACTTATTTTTTTAAAGATCATCAGAGGAGGGTGAAAAAAAAAAAAATAAATAAAATTTGTTTTCTTATTTAGTAAATAGTTATGCCAAAAACATCTAGATGGAGGAGAAATAAAATGTTATTGGTGAATGTAAACTGTGTAGTTATAAGATGGTTAAGTGCTATACATTTATATAATTAGTAAGAAATATACATATCTTATTTTTGGAGATTTTAAGGCAGAGCGAGCGTAATAAAAAAAGATTTTTATTTGAAACCATCATTATTGTTGGGCGGCGAGGGCACTAAATAAGGTATGAAAAAAGCCTTGCCTAAGCAATCACATAGCAAGAAGCTGTCGTTCAATCATAGATGACATTATTATTCCAATTACAACAACCACCATTTGATATTATTATTATTATTTTTATTGTTATTACTATTATTATTATATTTTCCAGGAATTTGAAGAAATCAAAAGTGCAAAACCAGAGATGATTTATTCGATAAGTCCAGAAGATGAAAATATATTGCTTTGGACAGCTATTCTTTTGCCTGTAAGTTTATTTGAATGTCTTGAGACAAAACATTTGTAGTTAATTTCGAGTGTAATTATTGATACAGTCAAGTCAACAATTACTATTATTTTGTTTATTTGTGCAATGTCCATGCTCTTGTCATATATTCATACTTTGGCAATTTGCACTCACCTCACCTCAAAATCATTTCATTTATGCTGGTACTTTGGTGTCTATTTAAATTCTGTTAAAGATTGAGTTTGTGATGGTACTGTACCTGTTAGCTTTGAAATTGATGATTGGTGGTGGAATGACATAATACCAATTTTTAACTCTACTATACCATACAGAAATACAGTACTGTACTAAATTATTGGTCAGAAGCTACCAATTAGCCAGTTTTGGTATTTTGGAATTCTTTTCTGAAAATTTGTGAGAAATTGACCACACATTGGAGACCAGGAGATTGCATAAAAATTCTGATTGAATTGGGAGGGTTGGAACATATGCAATGTACAGTTTGCCTCTAGTGCATTACAATAATGTAAATTATAAATATGTAAATTAATTTTATTCCTACAGACAGTTGAACCTTACAAATCCGCAAAACTGAAGGTAACGATTACATACCCGGCGGAGTACCCATTCAAGCCCCCAAAGGTAGTCTTCAACACCCCGATATACCATCCCAATATTGATGCAAATGGTCAGATATGTCTCCCACTTATTAGCCCAGAAAATTGGAAGCCTGCTACAAGGACAATGCAAAGTAAGTCAGCGCAAGTTTACTTACTTTAAACAAAGATACAGTACATGTAATAAATATTAAAATGCATACTCTATGCAGGGGTCCTGGAAGAAGTCACTTCTGACAAATCTGGTTAAATGAGCTTTCTTGCCCATATATAGTCATAATGTGCCTATATATGTTCATGATGTGATGTCATCCTGACCATAATTTAACATATTTTGCTGGTGATGGTGACACTCATTAGCACTGACTTCCGTGAGACATGAGAATGCTTAGTAAAAACATGCAAATATTATGAATTTGCAGAAAATGTGTTATATTCCCAGACATTCTTGCTTGCTTGCTGGAGACTGTTCCAATTTCTGGGAGACCCTGTGACTTTCAAGTGACTTGGGACCCCTGTCTATTAAATGGTTGGGGAGGGGGAAAAATTGTTCTTTAAATACCCAACATATTATTTGCCCAGGGCCTAAACATAACCTAGTTAGCCCTGAGCCCTAAAACATTTCACTATAAGGATATTATGAAAGTAATTTCTTATTAACTTTTTTCTACACTGATAATAGCATGCAGATGTACATAGCCAACTTTTTTTTCTAATCTACACACATGTGTGCACACACACACACACACACAATAAACTGTACAATAAAATGATTTCTGTTGTATATATGTTGTTCATTGTCCAACTAATTTTGGTAAAAACATGTTGGTTAAATTCTTATTAGCGAAGAGAATTATATTGAGTTTGATGTATATTATCGAAACAAACATTTATATAAAGGTGTTTTATTTCTTCACAGTTCTCAATAGTCTTATAAGTTTAGTACTAAATCCAGAACCAGAACACCCTTTACGTGCTGATGTAGCTGACGAGTTCAAGAAAAATCGTGCGGTATTTAACAAAAAAGCAGATCAACTTGCAGACAAATATCGAGAGAAAAAGAACTGAACATAATCCAGGAAGTGGGAGTTATAATTCTGTTTTTGTAATTTTCTTGCTTTAAGACTGCAACTTCCTATCGTGTCCATCTCAACTTCAAAATTAATGTTAGAAATTGCAACATTTAATATACAATTGATTAAAAACAGGGATGAACATTCTTGTTCATAAAGAAAAACTATGTTTGTGTGCAATTTCATGTAACATAATCTTTGACACACACATTCCCTTTTTGTCCTCTCCCTGTGATCAAACAATTTTTAATGCAAATTAAGTTACATATGATAAGGCTTATTCCAGTGCATAAAAGAATATACTGTACTAAAGGTAGATGTTTACAGACTATAGCAAACTTTTTCTAAAGCCCTGTCCAGACTATCAAAGCTTATTTGACAAATAAGGATGTGATATGACTAAATATGGTCACGTCATGACTATTTATGGGCATACAACATTTTTTTTGTCAATGAAAGTAATGTGGATAGAACTTTAGGTATCTGCTATCTCTGCAGAGAATTGTAAGCAAACAAATTCATAAGAATATAATTCAAAGCAGACATGAAAAGGCCATTTCAAATTATTTTTGTTTATTAAATTTACAAGTTACACAGAGCTGTACATTATTGGAAATAAATCTCATATAGAATTAACTATGAAATAGAAAGCTTATAGAAGCTATAGTAGTTTCTTACATGCAAGTTGGATATCTTGCCTACTGTAGCAACAATGTTTAAGGTTGTATTTAAAATTTAAATTTTAAATGTTGCAGTGTTCCTTCACAAATACTCATACTGTATCAAGAGAAAAAGTATTATTCATAATATTTAGTGTTTGTACCTATTGTTGCCGGGTTAGTCGCCATTTTTGGCCCTTTTTAAGTTCTTAGAATATTTACAATGTCTGTATGCAAATTTAAATAGTTACCGTAGTATATTTGTGTGTATAAAAGCAGGAAATTGTGTTAGATAATTTTATCAGATCCAAGGTAATATATTGTCTAGTAAAAAACTAGAAAGACCAGTGGCTATAAATGAAAAGTGACACTCAGAGGGGTCTCATTAAAAAACCAAGATTTTGGAGAAAGTAGAAAAAAATCATGTAAACACATGGAATGAATTTGTGTGTGTAAAAAGCCATTTATATTTACTATGGTAATATGGTATGAAGGTAGTTTTATATTACTGCAGTAAGCCAAAATTCTTGGTACATTAATCTACATGTAATATTTCTGGAATAATACTATTAATCCTAAGAGACATCTCAGTGAGTGAGTAATGCTTGGATGCCTTGTTGTCGTAATAAGTATGCATATTTTCTTATTTCTTGTACTGTAACATCAAAAGAAATTTGTAAGAAAATTGACATCTCAATCTGACTGATTATTAAAATCACAGTTCACAGGAACTGTTGGCAACCAATTGAATATTCAAATTACGTTTGTATTTTTAGTTTGTCAGACTGATCTGCAGGGGTCCAGAATCTGCCGGAAACCAGAACTGTCCCATGCAAGCATATAAGTATCTCCTGGAAAATAATAACTCATCTTCCACAAATTCATAATATTTGCATGTTTTTACTGCTTTATTAAAACAGTACTGGTGGTTATCACCCTGCGTGGCATAAAATAGATGAGTTAAGAAAGCTAATTAAACCGGAAGTGAATTTTCCAACTTGGGACACCTGAATCTGAGAAGAAAATAGAGCTCTGTTTAACTGTAAACGTGCATATGTTTGATTAGTTAAGGCTGTAGCTTGCAAATAACAGTAATGGCCTCACATTTTCGCGCTATTGCACAAATCAATGCCTCAACCAATTTCAGGTTTTTAGAGGTTGTGACAAAGACATTGAAGAATATTTTTTTTCAAAATATATATTTATTATATATATATATACAGTATAATTAATAGTATTGTTAAATTACAAACCTTAATTCTAAAATTATTTTTCTAATTCGTATATATACATGCTCAAGTGGGGTGGTGAGCTGGCACGGGGACCCCTAAATTTTTCAAAATTAAAAGAAAATGGAAAAAAAGGAAAATTAAATTTATATCCGACAATGCAATTTCTGACCACCATCATAAATTTACCTCCGCCCCATCGTGGTGGGAGTGGAGGTGGTGTAGACTCTCCGTCTGTGAAAGTCCTTTCCTGGACCCCCTCTTTTTTATTATCTTCCATCCATCTCGCATCAATTATCTTTAGAATGTTGTATGTCCATACAGGCTAACACTCTTTTTGTTTTGCTACTCCAAAATTATTAACTCCCCTCCAAATAAACTTCTCCAAATAAACTTGCGATACTATTTATTCAAGAAGCTCATTAAAACTGCCAGTGAAAAATGCTATTTTTCTAACAAAATTTATACAAATGCTCTAATTTGTTACTAACAAATAATAAATTATTTTATTATTATTAATAACAAGCTTTATTATTATTAATCAAAATTTTTTAGTGCCAATGACAAATAATATTTTTCTAACAGGCGCTATATAAATATTCCAATTTATTATGTTTTCATTAATAATTAACTACTGATTTTGGTTATTCTCAAAACATGGTTGATATCCAATGAATTATATATTCATAACTTCTTTTTTTCCGCAAAAGGGCATATCCAGAGATGTCTGCAAGCGGGATGGGCGGCGGTGATCGAGTGCCCACTACCCTAGGGGTCGAGGAAAATTTTGTTTTATAGACACCCAGAAATAACCTCTGAGGCATTTTGGGAATTCAATAATTTCTTTTACTTTCTTTTCTTTTTTGACTTTCCAAAAGGGAAACCAGGGCTGGCCCAGATCCCTAAATATTACCTGTCTAAGTTCTAACTTTTGAGGTTTTTATTTTGATAAGCTTTAGCAGTAAAACATAGGTTACTCCCCTTGTGTTTAATGCCCTAATATTGCATAGAAACCAGATTGCAGATACTGTATACAATGAGGCCAAAACAGGAAGAAAGAAGTCAACTATTATGGTATGCAGTTAGCGAAACAGTAGATAAATCATTAATACATTGTTATAATGTATCACTAAGTTGCTATAAAGGAAGTTTAAAGGGAATTACTGGAATAAAAAAGTGTAATCAATAAAAAGGAATGGAAATGAAAGTACTATACTGTATTTTAATATTGGATTGGTAGTGTTGAGGAATACATTCTCACATTAAACACAAATTTTAGCCCAAAATCATCAAGGATGCAGAGTCAATAACATTTAAAGCTCATCTTTTCCAAGAGTTATAATTTCATATGAAAACCAGCATCATGAGCACCTTGGAGCCAAATTTAAATTTTTTACCTAGGTATATTCTACTTAATTGGTACTAGCCACTTGGAATGGTCTGCCGACTGAAATACGAAGTCTAATAAAATATTAAAAAGAAAAGGAAGAAAGGCAACTCAAAGCCAATACATTTTGATTTTTCGCACTATTATGAGTTGGTCATCAAGGTACAATGGCTGGGTGTGTAGGAAGCTCCGGTCTCAGAATAGTTCTAGAAAACTCAGACATACAATGGCTGCTGACTCCCCTCTTGTATTACCTTGCTCTGCGTTATAATATCTATTTGCTGCCCTCTATAAATGTCATTTATTACTTTATTATTGACAATGATTATTACCATTAATAACAACAAATAATTATTATTAATACTGTACTGTATTATTAATGATAACTATTACTAAACAGTACAGTATAAGCATTCTCATCTTTATGTAAATCAATGAGTTTTTTTCACATACTGTACAACTTAATATTTGACAATAATCACTAAAATGATCTGCTAGTACTACAATAATACAGTATTTCAAAATGCAATGCCATCATCTAGCGTGAACTGAGCTTGATAGACCAAGTCCACTCCTTGGTTACTGTTACTAAGGTCCTACAAAATGACAGCTATACATAAAAAAACTTGTGAAAAATCCACTGATCTCTTCTATAATAGCTGGATTGCTCATTAGCTGGTTTTAGTGAAGCCACCGACGCAGTGTTGTTGACTTGTTGTGCACCCTAAAACGTCTCTGATACGCCATCACGGGCACCAAGAACATCACTCATGCTTTTGTAAACTGCATAAACAGGCGCATTGAAGTGGTTAGATGATTTGAAAAAAATCCTTGCGTTAAATTTAAATTTATTATTAAAAAGTATTAATCATTATTTTTAACAATACGATAATTTAAACAAAATGCCAAAAGAAACTTGTGTAAACTGGTAGTCACTTGGGCTCCCTAGCATGGCACCGGCGGCTACCCTTTTTCCTGTACAATGACTGGCCGAATAGCAATGCAGCTATTATAGTAGAGATCAGTGGAAAAATCATGTTACTGGCACATACAATATTCTTGGATTTGTTCTTATTGGCTTTTGCTATGTTTGGCACTAAGGAAGGGGTCCAATGGTGTATTAGTGTAAACTAGCTTGTTTACATGTCATATTTTAGTAATATAACATTTATGTATATTTTATGTGGAAGCATTTTTTAACATGTCTGTTCTGAAAGACAAGCATATTACAATTATGTGTTAAATAAGTTTAAAATCATCACTATTTCTGTTATAATAAATGTACTTCATGATGTTGAACATCACTCTATTTGTAAGATGGGGTTTGTTTTAGCAGTTTTCTGAAAAACAATTTGCATGGCAACATTTATTGCTTATGGCAAGAAAAGTTAAGATTGAGGAAGCAGCATACATAAAGATCCAGCATTATGTTGTTTATGTGGCAACTTGCCAAATCACTTTTCTCTTGTCTTAACCTTTCAGTAAGGAGTGAGAATGATTGCCACATGTGAAGCTAAATATTGCAAAGGCCCTAAGTCTCCAGCAAATCGTGGGAGTCTCCTGTAAATTGGGACGACCTACTGCACTCCCGCAAGCAAGCAAGAATCTCATGCAAAATCACCCAGCTTTCACAAATTCATAATACAGTATTTGTACGTTTTTACTATTTTTCAATTTTCTTACAGAAATCACTGACGATGGTATTACCCTGTGTAGCAAAATGAAGTTAGATGTGTTAAGTAAGCTCAAGTTAGATGTGTTAAGTAAGCTCATTTAACCAGATATCCCGGAAATGACCTCTTTTAACGTGTGACCCGATAGGGTCTTGCGCACTAAATGAAATCTAATGATAATGTGCAATCATTCATCCACACTATATAGCGTTACAACACACACTGTACATCTACCAGTAGTGGATACAGGAATTTGAAATAGAGGGGGCCCAGGGAGGGACTTTCACAGCTGGAGGGTCTATACCACTTCAGCGACAAAGCAAAATTGCTGCATAGCTACCGCGATACACGCTGTGTAATCAAGGTTGCTTTAGATTGTGGCAGTATGGGATTTTTGTAAAAAAATGTTTTCATCTAGTTTTTGAATTCTGTTAGCCTACAAATTTTTTTTGACTTCATGTGGGTAAAAATATAATTTTTTTTTCTTGAAATGTAATATAAATTATATTAATGCAAATGTTTTGCTAAACTGACCAATCGTCTATGTTTGTTTTGGTTACATGAATACAAACGAACGAAATCTATTTTATGAACCAGTCGAATAAAAAAATACTCAACGAAAAAAACGTAGTCAACGAAATGAACCAGTCGAATAATCCCAATAGGTGTCTGCATGACTTGACAGGTTGTCACCTCTGTATGTTTTAAAACAGGAATTTGATATGGTTTTCTGGATGCTCCTTCTGTTGTCAAATGATTTGATTTTACAGATTCACATAATGTCATTTGTATGAATTTTTGAATCAGGTTTTTACACACAAAACACTGATAAGAATAATAAAACTCAATTGGAAAGGCACACATTCAAATTTAGGAATTTAATCTGACAAAAAAAAGAACTATTGGTCAACTCTTCAATTAATTTAAAGCGGATTGAAAAATACAGAATTTGTTGAGAGATATAGAGGTAAAAAAGACCAATATTTATTATTTAGCAGGCACTTTTATCAATGTAGACAATAAATATTATTATTACAATGATGAGAACAGTAAAAAATAAATTGTAATTGGTTACTATAGGACATTGATACATTTTTATTTCAAAGAAATAATTGGTTGATTTTTGGACATTTTTCAATAATTTTAACAAGGCTTGTGATTGGTTGCTTTTAGGACATTGACATAAGCATTTTCAATGATCAAAGCCTTTAACACAAATGTCATAATTATAACATAGCCATAAAGAATTCATGATAAAATAAACATTACAGGTATTTATATTTATTTGATGATTAGCACAAGCAGAAAGAAAATTCCAGTAGTATAATCCCACCCCCTATTTTATGTCCGATTTTGCATACAAGCATTTCTTCGGGCAAATTTTGGTTAGCTTAGTTTAGATTATTAAACATACCATTACAAAAGGCTGTTTTTTTTTTGTGATTATTGGATTCTCTAGGTATAATCCAACATCCCAAAATCAGTATAATTTTGTGTTTAAGGGGGTGGGGTTTATAACCGAGGAACTATGGTAATGATGTGAAACACAGGATCATTTGTCTTCATTAACTGGTTACAAAACCCATCTGGTTTGTTAAGTAAGGCATTCTGTAAATGTCATTTTTTATGTAAATCTTCAGCCTCTTATTATAAATCTTGAGCCGCAACACTCTGTCTTAGATATTCACTGTAAAGCTTTTCCTGAAAGATCAATATCAAATATTTGTTGTTAATACAGTATGTTCAATGTTTATTTCCACAATTCAATAATATTATACATGTTCATAGTTTGATAATAAATGTTTTGCTTGCTTGATTGGTTAATCTGACATAAATCTTTGCATTGATTGGCTAAGTCTCATGGAAGTTTACATTTAGTTGTGACTAAGGTTTGCAGCAGTGGGTCTCTAGGATATAATGTATGGGGAGGGGGGCACAAAGATGTCCGACTGGGCCCCCCCCCCTAAATATTTATGGGTGTAACTATAGCTATAGAAGGCCGCAAAAATGGCTGGGATAGGAAAACTAGGCCTAATTTTTTTTTTTTTTTTTGGTCCAACTGCCTGACGAGCTTTGGCCGATGTGGGGGCTTCACTAAACCGATGGGGGGGGGCCCCCCTTAAGCCTTAACCCCCCGCTGGTGCTGCCACTGGTTTGCAGTTAAATTTTTCAGAGTAACTAGCATTTGATTGACCAATTCCGATCACATCTTGAAAAGTACCTACAGTTGATTGGTCAATTAACACCAACATTTTTCACTAATAATCTCTATTTTTAACTGGATAGCTAAAAGTATGGGTTGATACTTTATATAAAAAATTAAGTGTGAAAATATAAGCAGAAAAAAAACAAAAGTAAGGCCATTCAACCAATCAGAGGGCTTACCTTGGTTGCTTTCACATGTTTCTGCACATGCTCTTTCTCTTCGTTTAACACTCGCTTCTGTTTCCTGGACAAGGTTGGACGCAATCTGTAAAATTAAGATTAAGTACGTTAAAGTATCTGAGAAAAAGAAAAAAAAACAAAAAAACTGGGAATGCAGATGTACCCAATTCATGAAATTGTAAACCACATTATACATGAACTTCTTCAGTTACGTCAACACAATGAAATAACCACAATTACAATAAAAATATTATATATTTATTATGTACAGTTTGTTCCAACACAAAATAAAGAATGAATTTTTAACTAAAAATTGTATTTTGTTTTGTAACTATTATATTGTACTATTATAATTTTACCCTATATATTTTTTGTAAAATTCACATTTAGTATATAACATTACATTGTTTTTGTAATAACAATTTTGTTTGTGATGGCACAATCACAGACTATATATACATAAAAACAATTTGTTAACATACCTTGTTGAGAAGTTGGCAATGATGATAAGAAGAAATGACATGAAAAAGAGAATTCCCAAAGCATACCAATGATAATCGGACGGAATCAAATGCCAAGAACGCTCCACAGGTCCCTAGAAAAAAAAAAATAACAAAACAGAAAGCATTAACATTACATCCAACAGCAAGGGATTTACAGATTGGTTTTGGCGATGCTCACTTTCAAAATCTTGGAAATAAATCTCATGTGATTGCTCGACATTTAAAAAAAAATTAGATGCTCGCTCTCTGGGGTTCTTTGTTTAAATTCTGTTAAATAATAGGTTTATTTCTCATGTCTAACAACAACTGAAGTTTCTAAGCCTGATATGCGGTTTTGTTTATAGACGCATCACATACACCCATCCTTTAAGAAACAAGTGCTGTAGCAATAACATAGAAATCTGACTCTTTACTATGTAACATCACAATGTAACATTTCTATTACATCTAATACTATAAAGAGGGTCTGCTTTGACCTATAAAAACTTGAGCAATAAAATCTAATACTTGAATAACTTTTGTGTATTTTGAATCAGAAAATTATTCTCATCAACAACAGGTGCATAAATAAATACAGTACCATTAACTGGTAAAATTAAAATGTTTATAATTTAATTGTTGGGGTTTTAAAGATGTTATAGCTTTTAAGATTCTATTGGTATGAAATACAGTGCAGCTGGATATAACAGATCAGTAATGTTACCAAACAACTAATACCGTAGTTGTATTGATAATATAAACTAATACACCTTTATTATTTTATATACATTTTAAAGAATTTCTACTTTGTTGGCTTTGGGCAGACAAGTGATGCAATTATAAAAATTAATGATTTTTGCTGGTACACCCATGACAACCCATGTATAGCGACACAAGATTCACACCTAGCTTGAATCACGTCTGGCTCATTAGTCTAAAGACTGCCTATACATACTAGGCATACAGACAGTTCTACTATTCACCATTCACTTACCAAATACAGCTTGATAACATCTGTGGCATTTTCACCAAGGAATGAATCAATAACATCCTTTGATACACTGCTAGCAAGAAAGTTGATGAAGAGGATCAAAGGAAGGCAGAGCCCCAGTAAATTGAAAACAAATGCCTTGCCTCTTGCTCGTAAGTTATATGAATGTGCTAGCCTAGAAACAAAACATTAAACACATTTAATATTATTATATAATGAGTGAATCTTAACTACAGAAAAAGCAGTGATACAGAGCTCATTCAAATTAATGAATGAAACATTAGCACACCTAATTGCCAGTGGGGAAGGGACTGAAGTATACCATTGGATGGGCCAGTGCCCACTAATGTAACCAACCACTTTTTTACCCATTTTATCTGAAAATGTCCTTTTTTTCAATAGGCACAGGAGGTTTAGCCCAGGAGGTTTAGCCCAGGCACCAACAGAGCTCCCTTCCAGACCCTGTTGGGACAGCCACACTGAACATATATCTTCGAGCCACCACTGGTGGAAAATCTTATAAAAAATAGCACAAGACGAAAGTTATAAAACTATTCCCCAAAAAATATATATTTTAGAAAATTTTGCAGTCAACCAAGGAAAAGATGGGAACATACTCCTCCACCCAATCTGGAGGTGGTGAGGAGTAGAATGGAAGAAGTCAGAAGGGATGGAGGCAAAGAAGAAAAGATACCTAGACTTTTTAACTTACTTGTCTTTATTCAGAGATTCATCTATAAGATCTGATATCTGTTGGCAATCCTTTTCCAGAGTGTTGAGAGTATTCTGTATTGTCTGATTAATGTTCTTCTCGATCGTCTTGCACACCTCCTCAATTTGATTGACACATCGACTCTGGAATAAAAACACACCTGAATTAACCTTCCGCATACCAACATTCAAGTGCTTCAGAACATTATTAACACAATTTGCCAAGGGTTTCAGTTCATTTCATGTGTCATGTTGTTTTTGTAGGGAGTATGAGGGAATTTGGGCATATACAAATGAGCTGAGGCAGACTAAAATGTACATATCAATACAAATATACATTTTAATAGAAAAAGAAATTGAGTTTCAATTTGTCTATTTACAAATATAATAAAATATATTTTTGTTGATATGTTCTTTTTTAATTCTATACTAATCCAATAGCGACTTCTATGATGGATATATACTAGCATTATAGCATGTTGGTTATCAGTAGATAATGTTTCTAAAACTCTATACAAGAATGAAAAAAACTAATTTTAATTTATTCAGAAAATGAAAAAATCAGGAAACAAGTTGTTACATACCTTAGTAGTAGCACTGGGGTTGGGTACATAGATGGTAGGCATATCAAAGCACGTCTTATTCAGCCCCGGTCGCTTACATAACTCCTGTACAATCTGCATCATGACACGCTTAAAAAACAACATTATAAATATCATTAATACCAAATTGATTGCCAGAAAAAGTTATATATATGATATCAGTGGTAGCACTAGTGTAGGAGTACTAGGAATCCTTGTCGGGCAGATCAATGCTAAGTTTTATGTAATTTCTAACTTACAGATTGTGAAACTCAAAATATTGATTAAACAAACAAGTCTTTAAATTTACAAAGCTTTCTGGCTTTCAGTGGGAGCTCTAAAGAATTTTGAGCAACCTCTGGCCTCCATCGAGAAAATCCTCGTGCTACTATTGTATGCTATATGCAAACTTTACGAAGGAAAGTAACATAGATTAGGATGGAAAAAGCATTAATCTTTCACCCACTGCCTGATGAATGTCTAATGAACTCTCTCATTGGGAGACCAGCATATATATAAAAATATAACATGCTTAGGTTTATCATGTGTAACTTAGAGCTGCTTGTATGCATACCGCTACATGTATTCTCATAGCAGACAAAATAGAGAGATACATTAGAACCCCTCCTTTGGACACCCCTATTAAGGGGACACTGATTCAGCCACAAAAAAAAGGGAAAGTTCTTTTATCACTACAGCAGTATTCAGGAGACATCCTTATTAATATGAGTTCTACTGTAAATATTAAATACATAAAAATATAAATTATGTATTAGATATATAAATCATTAATGCATAATAAATTAATAGACACGAACTTGCATAATAGTCCATATTTTGTCAAGTTGACTATTGTCTTTGGTCTATCCTATCACTTTCTTACATTTAGTATGTTTAATGTATATCTTTGTTTATCCCTTTATTGCATAATTTAGAAAATTATTAATCTTTACAAGCATCTCTCTTTTCTCGCTTAATCTTTTCTTGGTGTGATATGTCCTTAAATTGAGTGTGTTTAAGTGTGTATAAATGGGTTGGAGAGGGAAGAGTTTATGCCTGTGTGTGTCATCATTACTATTAATATCACCATCATTATTATCATCATCATCAATTTTATCATTATCATTTATATTTATCATATCACATATGGATTTAATATGATATTAGTCAGATTTAAGATACATATTGTTTAAATAACAAAAAGTAAATGTATTAATTAAGAATTTAGATCATTAAACTAAACTAAGATAATCATAAATCATTGAATGAAACCAAGATTAATGTCAGCAAAAAAAAAAAAGAGAAAAGATAATGTGTGGCTAAAGCAATGAAAACACCGAGATCTAGAAATGTCAAAGGACAAAACATGTTGAATTGTGTAAACACAGAATATAGAGCCTTTAAAATGTTCATTTCATGCCATGTGATTTTATGTGCAAACACCTCTTCATAAAGAGACAAAAAAAATCCAAAATAAGCATCTTTAATGAGTTGACCTTTTCCAATATGCCAGACACATTTATCATATCCATTCAATTGATTACAAATAGATTGATAATGATTATCAAAACTGTTTTCATATTTCTATAAATATTATTGTAGAGTTCAATTTACACAATACAAAATCAGTTGAAATATTTTGAATCATATCCATCCCCTTTAAAGATGTATTGTCTGCTAAAAATTACATAAAATCATAAAAAATAATTTTGAAATTATCTTGCTCATTGCAGTAAAGCCCTCTCCCACCTAGGTTGATTTCATCCAAGAGTTGCATGAGTTCTACGAGTTGAAAACGCGTGAATTAATTCATTTCAGAAAGGACCTCTATACGAGTGAGGTACGACCTTATGGAGTTGGTTACAAGTTATATACAAATTATACCGACCGCAGCACCGAGTTTACTATGAGCTTAACAAGATTATTACAAGCATAACAAGTTTGTACCGTATTAGATACGAGTTTAGGTACGAGCATTTCGATTACAAAACCGACAAGTATTTCGAATAGTGTACAAGTTAGGTAGGAGTATCCCAGGAACACTACGAGTTACCTACGAGTCCTTTGAGTTTACTACGATTTTTCAACTCGCAGTACTACTTTTGAACAAAATTAGCGCCACAAGTTCAGAGCTTCTATGAGTTGGTAAGAGTTCTCCCTAAGCTTACTGAATGAGTTTTTGTCGAGTTTGCTGAGTTAGCAACTCGGCAAACTCTTCTAACTTGTATGCTGAAAAAACCATAGTGGGAGAGGGGCTTAACATACAAATTACTAACCTGGAGCATAGGAATGATTGAATTTTAAAAATGTATACACTGATTTGTATATTGGATGTGATAACGATAATACAGTACTGTAAAACACTTTCAGTGACTGAAAATTTTTATATAATTTTTTGTTATAAAATTATAGGTAAATATATTTTCAAATACACTAATTTTTATGTTTTTAAAAGCAGATAATTTTTATGTTACTTCAAAATGAGCAAGGTAATTTTAAAAATGTTCTTTTTTTATGATTTTTTTTGGACAGTACATCTTTAATACGTAACATCGAATATATTTTACCAGCTCATGTAGATTATTATGTTTACATCTCTTATTCTTAATTACTTTTATAGAAATAAGATTTTTTTCTAAATCACAAACAGAGAGTCTACAGAAAAGAAAGATTGAGAATGATCTTAGTGAATGGAGGCATGTCACTGGTCATGCCTGTTAAGGGCTCTTCTTCTTTATCATCTTCATCTTTATCGATTTCTTAATGTCAATTTTCTTCAGGGTTCTTCTTGGAGTTAAGCAAATCACTAAGCACCTTTACTTTGATCTAATGACTGTGCCATTAGCACTCATTAATCACTAATAACACATATTTCTTTCATCTCATATTAGAACGCAATACCAATTGACATCATATACGATACCTCAAAAATATTACTAAGGAATACTCTCGCACCTTGTTCCATACTGAACAATAATGACATAAGTATCAATGTTTTATGAATTAGTATGCTGTTAATAAGCATAATTGATTTAACAGAATTTAATATCTGAGAATATCCCTTAGAGACATGCACATATCTTTAAAATGATAAGAAGGTTTTAAGAAATGGAATTTAAAAACTACAAGTAGGAGAAACCTGTTTAATAGGGTACAGTATATCCATGGCCATTTATGTCTACACAATACCCAATGCTTAGCAACTTATGATCATCAGAGATAACAACACTTACATAATCATTATTTTACACAATAAATAAATAAATAAATAAATAAATAAATAAATAAATAAATAAATAAATTTCATAATGCCCTGTACATAAACAAAAAGAAAAGCCCTTCCTACTTACTAAAACTTAAGGAGAAATGTTGCAGGCACCAAGAATTGCAAGGTTCTCATTGTGAGATCTAGGAGGAGCCACCCAGAATCTAAGGCCTTTTAGGTAGTTGTACAAACTGAATACATTTTTGATCACTTTTTTTACCTAAAGCCACTTTTCAAGCTACAACTTATAAGATACAATAACCAAGGATATTAGCAATTATACCAACCAAAACGGGGGAAAAAATTAGGCCTAGGCTTCCAAATGCATGGGCAACAAATCATTTGTTTTTGCCTATATTATACATTGCCAGCATTGCTTATACCATATAAGAGAAATGAAATATTAGATGAGTTAAAATTATGAAATAAAGAAAAGCATTTAAAAATTGCCCGTATTTCATCAAATGTGAAATTTGATCCGTCATACATAAATTACTGATGACAAGCATCAATTGAGACTTGTTTAGTCTTAAATATTGTTGATCAGAATCATGACAAATTTAATGGTTCATACACAGCTACACATTCCATGTTTTTAATTACATGTGCGAATTATTGAAATGTACTATTCTGAGATTTGATTGGTCCTCACCTGTCGGTCATTTTCCGGCCCAGCCTCGTCGGCTTTGCTCAAGAAGAATCGCATTCGATCACTGTGCTTCTCATTAAGTTTCTCGACGATGTTCAATGTACGTTTACACAGTGCTTGACCAATTGGATCGAAGAACACGAATATCAAGTCAGCCAAGTTGCCTATGTAAGGAGATATGACAATTGAAGACATTTTGGAGACCTATTAAGAGACCTACGGAGCTAAATGGTACAATTTAACCAATATCGAGGAAGTTATTAAAATTATGAAGATAAGAGAGTAAACATTTTACTTCCTATGCTATAATGAGACAAACGAAACACTTTAAAAAATGTAATAATAATATTCTGTCATTCTTGACAAATAAAAATCAGAAAGAATCCTACAAGAAAGGTAGCAGCAATTTATTAATTCTTTGCATAAAAATGAAAATTGATCATGTTTGAGTGCAACCAATAAGGAAAGAATATAATGAAACTACTTTTAAACATTCACTGATAAATGTACATATTATATACATATTATATATAATAAATATTATATTTATATATATCATATGTAAAACTATTTATCTCGGTACACTCTGCCATGTGGCCATGCATTTTGTATTGGCTTTTCTAATGCAAATAACATAGTAATGGATGTAATATATAATATTAATACTAACTGTATTACTAACCTAACCACAAAATAGACTTATCCACGTCAAACGGATACTTCATGTCTCCATCGACGAGTCCTGGAGTGTCAACAAACGTCACCAGTGAGAATTTCTTCTGTTTTGAGGTTGTTATCTCTGTGTTCAAGTATTCCACAACTCCTATTGATAAATAAACTTACACTAATTAACTTTATTATTTCATTCACATCACATATTTATGAACCATTCATACATATTTAAATTAGTTATTTAATTAATGATTAATTAATGATTATGATGATAATAAAGATGATGATGGTGAAGATAGTGATAAGGAAGATTAAATAACGATGATGATGATAATGATAGGAATATTAGTGATGATGACAATAATGATGATGATGAGGATAAGAACGAAGATGATGTTGATGATAATGATAAGAATGGTGATGGTAAGGATGATGAATGCAATGGTGTGGATGGTGATGACAGTATGATAAGATGATAAGGATGATGATTTGGGTTGTAGCTATAATAGAAATGTTTAATTCAGAATTTCAGGTTACAATTAACAAAATCTGTTGAATCAAAAGGTAATGTTTACTCAATTAACAGCAATTAAAACTATAAATTTATCAATGGAAATTTATATACCGGTATATTCAGGATTAAAAAAAAAATACACTTATTTCCAAGAAAGTATTGTAAGACAGACCTCATTGCAAAAAATTAAACAAACATAAATTCACATTTGAGACAAAACATCATAAAAGAAAATGAAAACAGATTGGCTTATTGTAAGTTCATTACTCAAGCAAAGAAATACTGTACATACTGTATTATGATCCGATATCTAACATATTATTATCAAAATGAATGTCTTGCGTCACTAAATGCAGAGAATAAACACAGCCATGAAATTACGTCATTAGTCATGTGACCACTGTCTCACAAACACTTTCATCAAGCTCCTCTAATCCAGCTACATCCCATGTCAAGATTTGGTCATCTAGATTTTATCAACAAATGTTCATATTGAGACTTGTTACAAAGAGTTTGTAGATCTGTTTACAGTTTCCTGGTACAACAGCTTAGAATCTCAATGGGACAGTACCATTAAAGTATTGCATTTTCCACCACCATCATTGTCACCATCATAACAACATTGAGTGGATCATGGTGGTGGTTATTTCATCTAATTTCTCTTTGATCATTGTGGTGATCAATTTCACTAAGGTTATGGATTTAAACACGAATAATACTATGACCTTTATGGGATAACAAAACAAAAATCAAAATTTATTAACTAATGAGTTATTTACATTCTAATTAATAAGCTACTTTCTGTTGGATGTGAACTGAATGACGAACATTGAAAAGTTGTCAAAGACATTGTTGTTGTTTTCCAAGCTGTAGCACTAATACAAGTTGTAGCACAAGTTGTAGCACTGTTGTTTATACTTTTGTTTTCCAAGCTGTACTATTCTTTTGACATCATTGTTGTTGTAGCACTGTTCGTCTGACATTGTTCTTGTAGCAAGCTGTAGAACGTTTGTATGACACATTATTGTCATTATAGCATGCTCTAGATAGCACTGTTTGTCTGACATTCTTGTTCTTGTAGCAAGCTTTAGCACGTTTGTCTAACATTGTTGTCCTTATAGCATGCTCTATGTAGTTCTGATATTGTCTTAGTACCAAGTTGTAGCATAGTTCAGCTGACATTGTTATGTTCCAAGCTGTAGCACTGTTCGTCTGATCATTACTACACCACTACATCATGCTGCATTCAATTGATTCGACAATGCAGCACAAGATAGTAGCGTAGCACAGACCAAGTTCCATGCTACCATCCACAAAGTAGTTAAGAACGAACATCAAAGATATTAAGCATTACCAACTGACTCTCTGAATAACGATCCATTTGAATAAGTCCTTTATATCCATGGTTTATATTACTAGTTGTATTGTTGATTATTATATTGATTAGTCAATGCTGAGTATAGTACTTAAATTTGTCAATCATTATCAAAACTCAAACTTGAGTTATCAGCAACACATCAGATAACCAAGGCCTACATCAAGAATTTGATATCTCATTTCCTGACTTTGAGATATATTTATGGTACTTAAATACAATTCATATCTTATTTGATGTAGGAGAGAATACAATGAATCTAATCTATCAGACTGGAATAAGATTTGTTATGCAATGTCTTGCATTTTCTGCTTAACTGTATGCAGCATATTTTATGAAGTATACCTATCGTTATAAAATGTTTACATCACAACAACCAATGTATTTCAAATTTCAAATTACATCGCTGCAGTCAGTAAAACAGATTAGAAAAATGAATAAATTACTTACTGAAATCTGGCCATTATTTTCACTAGATTATCCTAGTCATTGAATTTACATCCATATTGGAAACGCGTTTTCACAAAATCATATTCGGCTGCTGTCTTTATAAAGAGCATCTGCTTTGCGACCATGTTCATAGTGTTGGTCGCTCATGGTTCAGTGATGCACTGATCCAAAATATCATGTGAGTTCACTTCTAGCTTTAAGTATGCTGAGAAATTTATAAACACAATATGTTGAGAAGATCCCTGACTGTCAATGGCTTTCATTCTTTTCTGTATAACTAATTTATCAAATATAGTTTTCTATTAATGAAATTTATTATAATTCTTTCTCATTTAATTTTGAGTAGAATTTCTAAGACATAGATGTTTTTTAATGCAAAAATATTTCTTTTAAATCGTTTAATAATATGAGTTTTAATGGACTATATTACATTTCAATGTATATTTCACATGAGGCCAAAATTAAACTAAAAAATAACATTTAATAATTATAAAGAGTTAGAATTATTAAATAAACAGCGTACCTCATATGGTTGTATTTTGTAATTATGCTATAAATAATAAAATGCTAGAAATATTGAAAAACTAACCTTTGTTAGTGAAAAGCTTAGAATGTGTGAGGCACAGGTTGGGAGATCCTTAAATGATGCTTACAATGTGGATAATTATATACAACAAGCAAGAAGATATGAGAAATGAACTGCCAGAGGGATTATGCTATGAAATTGCTAGACAGATACACTAATCATAACAAGATCATTTGTAAAACTAGTGTACGTTGTATTATTCATCGTGTATGTTTACAACTACTATTTATTATTATTGTTATGAGCTGTCACATGCATGGATAGGCATTATATGTAATATGATAAATGAACATTTGTAAAGGAAATATGTTAATGATTATACTGTATGTAAATATACACTACTATGTAACATGGTCTAAATGTTATATGAATATTCATTATTATATTATATGTTATATAAATAAAAGAGAAAACACATAATGTGAACACGGTGTATGTCAACATATAGGCCTACATTATTGAAATAACTATTAGGCTTATGTAATTTACATCATCATGGGATCAGACACATAATATAGCTACTCTCTAGATGAGTAGTATCCCATAATGTTGTAGCTACATTAGTAAACAATGCATTAGCATTACAACCACTTATATTCCTAGGTTGAAAGATACACCATGGATATGGCCAGCTTTTACTTAAGTTTCAATCTTAAATTTGGAAGCCAAATCTTAACCTCCTCACCAAAAAATTGTGCTTTTGGTTGTAAATAAACTTAATAATATTGTATGAACTATAAGCATAAAGTATTAAATTGTTCTTAAAAGGTGTTTCTACTATAAGTCCAGATAGAAACATTGGTTAGTCACCAGCCTAAGGTCACAGGTCAGACTTACCAACTAGTGAATCCATTGATGTTGACCAATGAGTAGGTGAAATATTTATTTACCATTTAATGTAAAATATTTTATTATTTTTTTTGGTGGTTGGTGCAGTGATTCCGTTTTTGGCTCTCAATTTTGAGGTCAGGGCTTAAACCCTGACTGAAGTTTCCTGGTGTCCTTGGGCAAGGCACTTTCATTATGTTTGCCCTCTTCACCCAGGGGTATAAATGGGTACCTAGTAGATGTTGTGGCATTGAATATGTCTCTGCACCAAGTTGCCACATTAAAACAGGTATAATCCCTAGGGACTCTCTATGGAGTGGAGAATTAAGGTTGGACTTTGTGCCAGTTTGCCAAATTATAAATCCAATGACAAATGTCAGGAGCGGATCCAGGATTTTAATGACCTTTAAGTTCTTTAAAATTCAAGGTTTTTCCTTTTCC
The DNA here is from genome assembly GCF_011630105.1 of Anneissia japonica. Taxonomy (NCBI): domain Eukaryota; kingdom Metazoa; phylum Echinodermata; class Crinoidea; order Comatulida; family Comatulidae; genus Anneissia; species Anneissia japonica. Next base: position 585,078 of record NW_022751928.1, read on the forward strand.
CCCTCTTGAAAAAGGTGGGTAATTTATCTCATTCTTAGGCCTATACTTAGAGAAAAAAATAGCCAATATATTATTATATTCCAACAATAGTAAGTAGTTGGATACTTAGTCTTTCTTCCATGGTTTGATGAACCGATAGGCTTGAAGAACGCACTTTCGTACATAAATTATTGACGTCGAACAAAAAACAGTGTTTTTAATTGTAATTAATTGAAGGCTAGTTGGGCTAAGCTTAGTTTGTCCGATCTGCCAACCTATTCCAAGGTAGGTAAGCATGCATTTTGTAAGCCAGGACCTAGTAGTATTTTGTTACATTTCTTCAGAGGGGGGGTTTGTCCAAACCCCCTGAACCCACCCTGGATCCGCCACTGAGTTGCAAGCACTTTGAAACTTGACTTGTATAGATGCTAAATCATAACATTATTATATTATCATTACAGTATTTGTTTTTATTTTATATTTTTTTGTTCTTTTGTTAACAGTTCATCACTCCTTAACTTCAGAGGGAACCATGCTTTATTTGAAACTTGGGGGGTGGAGTCTACGTTATGAGAAAAAATCCTAGTGTCAAAGGATTTGGACCCAGGGACCCTATAATTCAAAAGCAAACATCTTAATTACCAAGCTACAGTCTCTCAATCGATTATAAGTTTATGGATATTTGGTAAATACTGTTGATACATGCTACTCATTAATGTTGTTGTAATGGCAATGTATCTACACATTGGATTTTAATGTATTGCTAATGCATGTATTCACAAATGTGTTAATGTTTATGATATGTGTTAAATTGCCATGCATAATAATAAAATGATGCATGTGTACCTGATAAGCTAGTGGGTGTGTGCATGGCCATGTTTCTGTTTTCTTCCTTCGTGTATGTTATTGATGTACAGTATGCTATCTCACACTATATTCTTACCTCCTTGATATTACACTACTAAATTAATTTCTCACACCATACAGTTATTCAATTAAATAGTTTTAAAAAATAGTTATTCAATTAAATAATTTTTTTAAATAGTTACTCAATTAAATAGTTTTTTTAAAGTAGTTATTTAATTAAATAGTTCTTTTTTACAGTTTCTTTTTATTGTCTTAGCACTGCATGTCCTTATCATACAATATTTCTTCAAAACACCCAGTTATTGATATGTTAGACATTAATTCCATCTGTGCGTGCCAAAACCACATGAAACTACACTTCACCGGGCAGCTGATGCACATAAGACGTGGACACATCAGCACACCAGTGAAGCGTGGTAACACGAAGTATAAGAGCAAAAACAAAACAACTCCAAGCAACTGATGTGGTAAGATGTTGGTAGGCATCACCTCTCAGGAAAATATTAAAAATACTAATAGATGCTGCATACTGTATAATACAATGGTATAAAGATATCTATATAACTTTTTGAATAACAAATATGGGTGGGAAGCTTGACATGGAGAAGGGGAGGGCATAAGAGATGATATTGTAGCAGTGGGATAAATTAGAGCAGTGTTCTGCAAAATGTTTACTTTATGGCCTACTTGAGATTCTAGGCATCAAGCCTAGGCCCAGTGGTGCCAAACTTGGCAAGAGGTTCCGACATGAAAATTACCTCCATGTTCTTAATAATTTGACATCATTATCTGTTCATTAGTGACAACAAATTTGTATAAACTGAGTATAGTGTTCGCTATACCTTGAAGCAGTTTTGTAAAAACAAATCTTCAAATTTTTTTCCTGAGCTACTTCACGGCCCCAAAATATGTTTTGTGGCCCAAAATTAGGCCGGGCCCATAGCTGGAAGACCGTTGGATTAGAGGGTGTCAACTCAATGCAGTTACCTTCACTTATAACATTATAGGACACAAGTATTTTTCACACTTGGCTTATTTATACCTATTATTCTGGAAAGTAAAACAATGTTTGGTACGGTATTTCTTAGGACCTTCACTAGTTGACATTACCATAAAACCTCGAATTGAAGCCCTGGGCTTCTTTTCTTTACGAACTTTGGATGGGCTTCTTTTGCAAAGTAAAGAGGGAGGCTTCTTTTCAAAATGAATGCTGTAAATTTTGTGAATTTGTACTGCAAAATAATAAAAGGGCACTCTAACATCAGTCAGTATCATGGAGTGTATTTAACTGGCATTGAATCACCTAAACTACTGTATAAACCAAGCTTGTATTTAATTTATTTTGTTTTCTGAAATTCATGTACAGTATTGACATAATTTCATCTGTTAATTGTGACATATGTTGGTGATTCTGCTCTATTTATAAGTAGCAAAAAAAATTCTTAATATGCCCATGAAAAATTGAAGTATCTTACATGGCTTAAAAATTAAATGAAACTATAACCAAATACTTTGTAACTATTATGGTATAAATAAAATATGCATTGAATATATTTGTTAATAACATAGAACAGTAATTATAAGGAATTTAAATTTAATGCAACTAAGAACAGCCAAATGCTTATGAATATGTATATCAAAGCTTCATGAATATTTATATCAAAATGCATATTTATAACTTTGAAAGTACTGGTGTGTTTGTATAAAAAAGAACAAATGAAAACAGGGGAAAAATAGAAAAAAAAACTATGCAAACAAATTCCAGGTTATTTACTTGACCTGAAAGACAATATTGATGGTGGTATTAAACTAGGATTTTTAATGAGGAAAGCTTAAAAATTAATGGACAAATCTTGGCAGCTTAGATTATAAATTCAATGTTAGGTCAACAAATTGGATAAAATCAATCTTGAATATAAATTCCTAGAATAATTTTACATTTATATTATCAGAGTATGAACAACCAGAAGCGTAAGACGAATGGTAACACAGAGTAATTTTAATAAGCTAAAAATTGGAAAAACACTTACCATCGATCTTTGCCAGTTCCTTAAAGTGGGGATATAGGTGCAAGGTAGCATTGCCCTACAAAGAAAATTATTATACCATGAACAGGTAAGTAAAATAAGGTACGGGTAAAGGTAGCATGGTACAGGTAAAGAAAATGTGGCACGGGTACACAACAAAGTTGGTACAAGTAAGCAATTGCGGTATGTAAGTAAAGTGCAATACAGGTTAGAAAAGGGCGGCACAGGTAAGAAAAGTGTGGCACAGGTAAGGAAAATGCTACACAAGTAAATGAAATGCGGCACAGGTAAGAAAAATGTGGTACAGGTAAGCAAAGTACAGTACAGCTAAGCAAAGTGTGGCGCATTTAAGCAAAATGCTGCACAGCTATGGTAAGCAAAGTGTGGCATAGGTAAGCAAAATGCGGTACAGCTAAGAAAAATGAGGCACAGGTTAGGAAAATGTGGCGCAGATAAAGAAAATGTGGTACAGGTAAGAAAAATGCAGTAAAGTTAAGCAAAATGTGGTACTGGTAATGCAACGTATGTACCTGTACAGATAAGTATAACAGGTACGTAAAGTTCTGTACAGCTTTCTCGTTTGTTTGTGAACCTTGTTCATTTGTATTTCTTGCTATTGCCTCTCTTCATCTTAATAGTCTGAAATCGCATGCACTAATGAATTCACAACAGGTCATGTGCAGATATTCCATTATACTTAATAGGGAAGTTTGTATTACTCAGAATTATTAATGTATTTAAAAAATATAGGTAATCTATTACACGAGTAATTTAAAACAATTTTATTTTATTGAATTAGGAAAAATATTACTTGCATATCAATTTATTGAACGAAATGGGTCATTTAGGTTTATTTCACAGTTTGTTAAAAAAGCAAGAAATCACATAAAAGCACTAATGAAGACATACAATTTGGTTTGTCTTGAAAATGAAAGGATAATTAAATAAATTTTAAGACAAAATAAAAAGACCCATTTTTTTAAATTGATCGTACACGGCAATACGACATAGGTTTATCAATAATCTGTCAAAACATCCCTAATTACAAAAATGGATTTTACCCAGGTAAGACATCCTTGAATGCTGTATCTGAAGCTCAGAGATCAATAAACATCTGTTAATCCACAAGGCCACTTAATTAATCTAACTCATTTGAATGTCCATACTAATGGTCTATGTCCCTGGACATTCAATGACCAAGCAACTGGACATTGCTTATTGTATACTTTAATTTAGTCTGGTGTCCTTCCATAAAAGTTACGCATGCGTATAGATATGATAAACCTCATGAACTGCCATCATCTAGTTAAGGTGCTGGTTGGGTTATTATGTGCTTGGCCTTCCATGGACAAATACTTGGACTGCTCAAGGACCTAGGACAAACCCAGTTAAGTGGACACTAGTACTAACTAATGGACACTCCTATTTTTCTGGACACTGGCTGCTAACACTAATGGACAATTCAAATTCATCTTGGCCAGTCACACTTGTTAAGGAGAAATATCAATTTAATATGACATTAGTTTAATAGTTTTCCTTTTGACAATAATTAAAGACTATTCTTAATTGGTAAAAGAATCTAAAATTAATTTGGAAAAGTAGATAAATGTTAGAAAAAATTTAGGGTGAGTTTTAACAAATAGATATTTTTCATTCATAAGTATCCAATTGTGCTGGGTACTTAATATTTGGACACTAGCTACTAACTAAATAGACACGCCTATTTTTCTAGACCCTGGCTGCTAACACTAATGGACAATTCAAATTCATCTTTGCCATAGTCATACTTGTTAAAGAGAAATATCAATTTAATATGACATTAGTTTAATAGTTTCCCTTTTAAAAATAATTAAATACCATTCTTAATTGGTAAAAAAGAAACTAAAATTAATTTGAAAAAGTAGATAAATGTTAGAAAAACTTTAGGGTGAGTTTTAACAAACAGAGATATTTTTCATTCATAAGTATTCAATTGTGCTGTGCATTTAATCTTTAACTGGTTCTAATGTGAATTATTAGTTCACTAGACTGTGAAGTAATTGATAGAGACAGGTCAGGTTGTTAGGTGGTGACTTATGGTAGTAAGTAACCACATTTCACCCTCTTAATTGGACAATTGACAGTAATGTAAAATTAACAACTACTTTAGTTGTAACAGTTTTAAAGTGATTTACAACTTTCACTTTACATTTGTAATCAAAGAATGGAGTGGAACGTTAATATGTAATATTCTGAAAGGGAAGATAGAAAGGGAAGCCATGAAGAGTAAAACCAAGGAAGATATGGTTTGATAACATTAAAAAATGGTTAAACATAAGAAAACATGGAGAAATATAAAAAGAATGGCTGAGTCTTGCAAGCAGTGGCGACACATGACAGCCAACCTTCGAATCGAAGATGGCACTACTTGATGATGAATCAGAGTTAAAATCATTGTACTATAAGTATATAACCAGTACACTAACAATTTCAGATTATACTGTACTACAGTGGCGGGGCAGCAGGGGTTAAGTTCCCCACCGGACAGGTCATTGGACAGAGCTCGTCGGGCAGTCTGACTAAAAAAAACATAAAAATATGCCCACACCAAGCCACATGTCTGTCACAGTCTGAGAGTGCCATTTCTGGCTATCTAGAGGTTCCCATTTTTAAAAAAAATCTTATTTAACTTGAGCTTGTAGGCCCCCAACTTGGGCCTACAAGCTCAAGTCCCCCTGGTGGACACCAACCCCCCCCCCCCCCCCAGAAAATATATCTTAGAGCCACCACTGCTGTACTACAGTACAGTATATAAAAACTCTGTCTTCATGTGGGGAAGGCATATGTATGGTTTTTTCCTGATGAGAAACAGTTTAATTTTTTATTGGCCTGATATTACAAAGGGGTGATTCAAAAATAACATACAACTGATTACTTTTGAATTTTAATTCACATCCAACTGGCCAGCAACAAGATGAAAGCTATCATTCCCAATGCCTCTTTTTTTACTATAGAATGTTTTATTACTACAACCTTGTATAATGTCCCTCAAGAGACACAGTGTTTTATGATTGATTGATATTGTTATATTGTATAATATGTTGTTATTAATTTAATAAATTTTGAGTTGGAAAGTCATCCGTACACATATTATTCAAAATAAATTAATAAAAGTTCTGAAACTGACACTGTACAGTTGTTGTTATTATTTTGAAGATCAATGATATGGTACGGAAAAGTTGTGACAACTGAATCAATAATACTGAATTTGGAAGCCGAGTTTTATTCTTGTACTACAGTACTGGCATGTACAGGCACCCCTCATATACTGATTAAACTATAGTTAGCATTGGAATTATAATCATACTCATTGCATTTCTAATAAACATTTCCTATGTCTTTTTTGTGTACATCATTTATAATTTGTGTACATCAGTTATAATTGGATTAGCTCAAGTGCAATAAATAATAATAATAATAATTGAAATTGAGAATAATAATAAATAATATTTTTTAATTTTAATACATAATTCAATTGTACATAAATCAGAAATTTTAAATAATATTGCTTTTAATTCAATGTATTTTTATATTTTCTACTTGTATTTCTAATGTATTTTTTGTAATTTTATTGTAATTCTGTTTTTAACACCATTAGTCTCCAATTCAATTTTATATTGACTTTTGCTTTGTGAATTTTTGTACCTGTTCTCCTTTTTGTGATTTGAATTTGAATAAATAAACCTGAACCACATTTAACCATGTACGAGGTTGATCAACTTATTCATTGTTTTATTATGATGGCTTAGCCCTGGATGAGCAGAACATGGATGGAGCCACTCACACGATCTTTCATTTAAAAGATGAATTCATTTTCATTTCATGAAATTGTCCAAAAAATCATTAATTAAAAATCTACATCCTTTTCTAAATACCAGATAATATCTATACCATTGTTTGAAATATATAGTACTTTCAGAAAAGTAATTAAGGTCATTACAGAGTAAATGCCAATAGCACAGTGTAAAAATACCTGATGCTTTTCCCATTTATGTACAGTATTACCAGCAACTAAAATAATACCACCACACTGAATGTCAGTCAGAGGAGAGATAAATTTCAGAATTAGCCAATGAAACATGACTTTACTTACTACCAATAACACAGCTTCACTTGGCAACACCACACATGCAAACATGAATTATAGATGCAATTTGCATCTCTACATTGCTTCTTAATATCAGCAAAACATGAACTTGTATTTATAAGTTTACAAAAATATCTCCTGGAATTGATGATTTGATCAATAGAATATATGATTTGACAGAATTGATGATTTGATTTGACAATTACTGATATACACTGAAAAAAGAAGTATGAACCACAAACTAGATTCATAGAGAATGCAACAACTCTAGCACTTGAAAATAGTGCATAGTAATTCAATAACTTTATGATTGTTAATAAATACGGATGATAAATATTTTAATATGAATAATATTGTGTATCGAAAATTCCATCTGGCAACAAAACTAGACTAAATATTATTAATAATAAAACTATTATCAAATAGATCATCTCTTACCTCAATTAATTTGTGTAAATTTGTTGACAAGTAAGCTTTTCATTGAATTTGGGTGGAGCATCGATTCTGTATGCACCAGTGTCGCCGGCTACTCAGCTACTAATTTAAATCCAACTGTTGCAAGAGCTCTACACAGCTTTTTACTCAACAACCTTGATGAATATTCATAAGCTTAAAAGACCTCCATTTGAAGAGCAATGTCTGATGGTCATCTGTTGTTTGCCTAACTTAAACCTTCTTACTTTACTGATAAGTACTATTTGTCCAGTTTGCCATGAACCTCATAAACCTTGGTGCCAAGGTGCTGTTCCCAAGAGCAAACTGACTGCCCCTGACCAATTGGCCTACAGGCCTTGAAGACTGACCACAAAGAAACTCAACACATCATTCTACACCTAGATATACTAATGAGTACTAGTGGAAGGAGACGAGGGAGGGGGAACTGATCATATTACTAAAATAACTCTAATATATTGCACTATCACATTATAAGATACACTAACACTTTCACAAACTTCTTGACCAATCAGATTCCTTCTGAGAGAATGGTAACATAGATAAACTAAATATAGTCTAGTTGCATTTTGACCAGTCAGCTTACTTTTACACATCGATAGCTGAAGCCATCTTGGAAATATCAGTGTAAAATGAATTTGAAAAGATTTCACTTAGTTTATATGAAACAATGTTAATCACATCTTTAGTACAGAAATTTAGAAAAGAACTACAGTATCACATACAAATCAATTTCAATTTCATTTGAAAACAAGAAATTTGTTTTTTATGTATAATTTTTTAAAAAGACACCAATGTAAAACAATCTAATTCAATCTAAACTTATGAGGTATGGCTATGCCTTAATTTTGGCCAACAGTGTAGACCTAAAGCAACTCAACCAGAGGCCTATCTTGGGGATGCATGGGCTCCCCCAAAAATATCTGCACCTTCTAGACCCATGGAGAATGTTTGAAGCAAAAAAAAAAAAAAAAAAACACACACTCAAGTAGTTAAAAATCACTTTGCTAAGCTAGCGCCCTTTCATCTAATCAAGCCCCACTTCACCTTCATGTCCCCACCTTTCAAGATATGCCACTGAACTTAATTTTAGTTGCCAAAACCTGAAGTTCAAACTTACATTTGTAATAATAGAAAACTCCTCTTGCTAATTCAACTGTATTACATTTTTAACAATAATATTTGACAGAGATTTTGTATTGATGTGTGTATAAGGGATTAAGTTAAGCTGATACTAGTTTATGTAGTTACACTGAAAGTGTCCATTGCAGATGATCTAAAATGTAGTGGAACCATCATTTGCTCCAACTGTGGTCTCATGATGTCAGAAATTCAACATATGGTATTAATATCAATTTATACCCATCAGCGGTTAGATCTATGAGGAATCTTACATTATTTAACAATATGAAATTATATGATAAACATAACTGTTTAATTACTGTCTTTTAATTATTTATATTATTATTTCTAATATTCTAATAACTATTTTTAATAGCTAGTTTGAATATTAGCCACATGATGGGTCACTATGCACTTGTTTCTGATTAGTCAAGGAATTAGAGTAACTATGAATTCTAACACCACATCATTTCTTATTTAAAAAGATCTTTATTTACTTAAGTTCTTGGAATCTGTGAAGATGCTTGCTAGATCCAACTATCTCTTATACACATCTAGATGTGTATAAGAGAGGAGTTCATCCGCCCTTTGTTCAGCTGTTTTTTTTCTTGTTGCTGGGTGTCCATCCACCCTCCCATCAGCAGCCGCTAAGACCACCAAATGGGGTTGCCGAATTAGTCGCTGACGACTCGACAGGATGTAGTTGAATGTCGTACCCAGGACACTATAATCTTATACTACACTTACATACGCTAAAATAAAATAACTTAAATAATTGGTTAAACTATCCCCCACTGGACACCATCCCAGAATTTCTAAGTGAAGGTTTCGGGGTCAGAGGTCAGCAAATCAAGAAAACAGGAATTTATTGAGCTTTAACTGAAATATATTTCAACTTGTAGCTTTTCTTATGTCTGTTGGTAACTGGTTCCAAAGGATAGGTGCAGCAACACTAAAGGCTCTATCACGATAGGATTTCAGCCTAGAAGAGCATCTGGTAAGTACAAACCTGCCAGTTGATGATCGCAATGACCGTGTACATGACATCGAGCAAAGATTTAGCATGTCACTTATGTACACAGGTGAAAGACCAAGTAAGACCAAGTAAAAATATGGAATGAAAATTCTTTTCTTGGCAACACTTTCTATTACCGGTAATAATTCTTTAAAATAATCTGTTTCAGCACTCCCTTTGTTCACTGATATGACCACAAAGAAATTTAAAAAAAACTGTCTATGGTTGAGGATGCATATTATCGGCCTAGAATGGCACAAAAACCTGGATTTACTTGAGGCTTAGCCTATCAGGTGGCACTAAGCCATTCAAAGTAGTTTACAGCGCGTTAAAATTACGACAACAACATACCACCACCAGAATATCACTTACAACTATATTTCCTACAGCAAAACAATGGTCAACAATTGCAGCATCTTCTATCCTATTCTTTGACTTAATAAAGATGTTTTGTCCCCCGAAAATAACAAAAAAAAACTTTTAGCTTGCTCATTTTGCAGTAACATAAAAATGATTGAGCTAGAAATTACTATATTTAAAAAATGTGTACTTTGATTTTTATACTGGATAATGGAAATAAAAAGTAATTAAATACTTCCAGTGACTAGAAGTGCTTTTATCATTTTTTGCTGTAAAATTACGGGTAAACAATTTTTAAATACACTAATTTCTATGTTCAAGTTGATAATTTTTATGTTACCATACCTCAAAATGTTAAAATTAATTTAAAAAATGATTTTTATGATTTTTTTTGGTACAGTATTTTGCATGGGACCATACATCTTTAAATACTGTACTAACATCCATAATTGAATCCGATATTAGATATTAATTTGAAAGTTTTATGTGATTCTAAATTAAGGACATTATATTATGAACACGGATGCTACTGTATCATCATCAGGATCATCGTCTACCGTCAGTGGCGGCGCCAGGATTCCCCGACGGGAAAGGGGGTCCAAGTTCCCCAATGAGAAAAACGTAGGTGTGGTAAAGCGTCGCTAAAAACCAACTAAAAACCTTTGGAAATTGGTCCAGGGGTCAAAATTAATTCAATTTTGGAGTCCTCCTCGACCATAGCGCCGCCATTGTGTACCATGATCATTCATACACATGGTCAACCATAAACGACTGGTAGGAAAGTCTAGAAACTCACATTATTGAAAAGATCATGAATTAATTATCTTAATATCTTAATCATGGATTTTATAGGACTGTATACCATTGAGTAAACAGTCTCAGTCTCAGTTTCAAACCAAAATCAGGGAACATAAGTTCCATGATTCTATATACAGTTTGTCCTGAATATATGGGATGGTTTCAGAATGCGGTCTCCAATTAGAGCGTTAGCTGGGTTAGCTGTTTGTGTTAAAAAATTGGAGATTGTTAATTTGTTCTTTAAAAAAGTGGTCCTGAATTAGAGGGAGTTTTTAATTGGAGGATGGTGCACTGTATATAATATATAACTCTATTGAATTAGTTTTAAACCACAATCACAATTCCCACAAGGCCAAGATCCAATGAAATCTATTAATTTTAAATACAGTATACAGTACATAAGTATCTCAGTACAATACATTTTATTGATTTTTAACTATTGAATACTTGTTTTGTATAAATATGTTGTAAGAAAAAAGTGTTCTCTGGCTATATGTCACAGTAATTTATCAGTGTTTGTAATTATTTATATACATCTGGCAATAAATGTAAGAAAATAAGAATAAAAATAGTTATAAAAAAGTAAACTATAATTAATTTATTGATTAAATTTAAAAGAAAAGGAATTCAGTTGTAAATCAAAACTATATAATGTATAAAAATTTAACTGCAGAATCAAAGCATCAAACATTACTCTTGGCTTGCTTTCAAATAATAATAGGAGGCTTTCGATCTGCGCAACGATGCGACTCTAGAACGGGTTCACTCATGTGTGACTGTCCGATGTTCTCTACACGTCGATTTGGCTAAATTGCGTCCTAGAATCCACACGATGAGAAGAACTTATTAAATATTAGCGAGGTCATTACGTTCTAGATTCTACCGCGTCATGCAATCAAAAGCTCCCTAGTAAAGCATGGTACTGTAGCTCATAACAGACTTGTAAATCCAACACCAAACAAGACTTAACAAATGTGCTTTTTGTAAACAATTATCTTGAATAAGTTTTGTTTTCTTGGAAACTTACCAATTAATGAAAGAACTTTTTCCAGCCGAGTGGTTACCAATGAGAAGTACAGTGATCTTTTTTCGTGGAACGAGGAGACGGAGGTTTAGCCGTTCAGCGATTGTCTGCAATCCTGAAAGAGGTGGCAGAATGGAAATTATTCTATTATTCAAATTAACTTCAAAATATTTAGAATATTGAGATTTTGATTTTGCAGTACTAGATCACTACCAGTACCACCGTCGGCAACACATTTTGTTTTCCAACTTTCTTTTAAGTCTCCCACCATCACTTTTCTTTTGTGATTTTTTGGTGTGAATATATCTGGAAATTATTTCTTATTAAACTTACAAGTTCATTCATTCAACTTATACAATTACTTTTGTGTGTGGAAAAACAATAAAACCAACCAACCAATGAACGTACTATCATGGAGGTATGGTACTATCAATCTATACATCAGTAGTAGGTTCCCACATGACATCACCAACATTTTGATATTATACAACACCTATTGATATTCTAGCCATTTGATTGGTCAATCATACGTGACATGAGAATAAATTAATGGTTTCATTCAATGAAGAAAGTACATTGTACAGCTGACGTTAACTTTTCGTTGAGAGAGGTAAGGAAATGTAGGTCAGCCTAACATTACCTTTGACATTTTGACCCCATGAGAAGGGAAATGGATGTAAAAGGACTGTTATATATTAATAGATTCACCAAACAAATAAGAGCCTTTTTTACAGCAGATTTTGTATAAACCAAAAATTGAATGATTCTCATTCTGACTAATACTAATCATTCCTAAACTCAGCGGAGTGTGACCGATACTTAACAATGAATATACCAGTAGATTTGTTCCAACAGGATGCGTGAATTTTTCTTAATAACTGCGTGGTATGCTCTCTTCCTTTTTGGTTAATATTTCTTTTCTGTATTGCAATGCTGGCATTGTTTTAATAAATGACGTTCTTTTAAACATTATCACCCACAAAAGCAATTTGTGGAATACTTCATATTTTAATGCTGAATTTTACAAGACATCTGAAACTTCCCAAATACCAAAAGTAATATAACAACCAAAAATGACATTTTGAATAGAACAGTATTACAAAGGAAAGGAATTTTTGTAATATAAATTATATTGTGTCCTTATAAATATTCTTTTATGAATAATAATCTTTATTTCGTAGTATACTTGCAAATACCATTACTTTCTCTTTGAGCAAGCTCAGCTCAGTGGGCTGGTGTGTGAGCAAGCTCAGCTAAGTGGGATGGTGTGTTAGCAAGCTCAGCTCAGTGGGCTGGTGGGCTGGTGTGCGAGCAAGCTCAGCTCAGTGGGCTGGTGTGTGAGCAAGCTCAGCTCAGTCGGCTGGTGTGCGAGCAAGCTCAGCTCAGTCGGCTGGTGTGTGAGCAAGCTCAGCTCAGTCGGCTGGTGTGTGAGCAAGCTCAGCTCAGTAGGCTGGTGTGTGAGCAAGCTCAGCTCAGTCGGCTGGTGTGTGCTAAGCCGTGGAGATCAATAAACAATTTTGGTCGCCGGTTCAGTTCTATCCACTGATCTCCTTGTGTTTTAGTTGGAGGGTTAAAATGCTTCAACAGCGCAACATATCTTAGTTAAGATGTTTAAGCCAGGGGTGGATCCAGAGAAAAATCTGGGTAGGGGCCATGCGAGCGAAGTGCTAAGCACTGGCACCGGGGGGGGGGGCTGGGGGATGTGTGGTATTTGATATTGTTTTTATAAATGCTCGACCATAAACGCTGACATGGAATTTAAATAAAAAATTAGCTTCTTTAGGAGTAGGCCTATGGTTTCCCCTCAATATCCTTTCTTCCCTAGTAGATACTCCACAAAAGTTGAAATTTTGCACTTTGTGTCTAGTTAAAATATAAAGGCCATTTCAATTATTACTAATCTATATTTATCATGGCTCCATCTGATTTAATTTTTTAAATATTGTAATTAACAATTATGAAAGGAATTTTGAATGCAACTCTACCACATTTTGTATATTGAGGTAATCCCATCTTTTTTTTAAATAAATCTTATTTGGAAATTTCGTTTCTGATGCTTTTTAGGAATGTAATTTTAAAAATTTTCAGTAATAATACTCAAATTTTATAATCTTTTTCACTGCTAAAATTGTAATTCACTGCAGCATAGTTTTATATTTATGGAGGTACTGATTTGACTACAGTAGTTTCATTGTTACATTGGCTTTTACCTAGCAACACTATTTATTAAGAGTGAATTGTATTCAGCATAAGTTCATTAAGGATCAACCCATTATTAAGTTAAAGAACAAATATTTCAAAACAATTTTTTTGAAAGCTATATGTTTTTTCTGGATTAGCTGCTGTGAATTCTATATAATTTAATTTAAATTTAATATTTTTTTAATTATTTATTTATTTTAATTTTAGTAATTTTATTTTTTTTAAATTTGTATTTATTTAAACTTATTTAAATTTATTTATTCTATTGAATTTTTACTATTTGTTTATTTATTTTAATTATCATTTATTTATTTTTTATATTAAAATATTTTGCTGTTTTTTATTATGTACATACATTGATGCTGTTTTATTGAATTTTTGTTAGTTATTCTATACCTTTTATATTGTTCTCCTAATTGGAGATTGAATAAAATTTCAACATGGCATTCAAACATATATATAGTCCTCCAAATATTTATCCAATTAATTATACAATACACTACTGACGATTAAAAATTTATATTAAAAATCCTATGACCTATCATACTTAAATACAGTACTACTGTATATCACTAATATATAAGTATTAACACTCCTTTGGGGGAAATTAGCTATACAGTATGTGAATGTCACATGACAGGGAACTGTGGCTCATTATCATTAATCATAACTATGGTGTTCGTTGCCGTAAGTACAAATCATGATTTTAATCTTTTTTAAACATGAGCAAAATACTCACGTATGTTTGGCATATTGTATAATAAACTCAGTATTAATAACTACAGTAATGATGTAATAATAATGTTACAATTTAGTTCATAAAATATATAGATTAATTACATGTTTAAATTACCGTATTAATACTACAGTATTATTAATAATGGTAGTGCTTGTGTAGCGCATACCGCTAGAGCCTCTATGTACTTTCCGGAAAATTATAGAGAAAAATGAAAAGGAGAGCAATTAAAAGGCAATTGCCAGGGGGGAAAAAATGACATCCACACATATTGTTGGCATTATTTTACTGACCTTGCATTTATCATCATAATACAGCACCAGGTACTGTAATATGCAAATATCCTGGCCTCACAGCCTATGATTGGCTGTTCGACTATACATGGTACTGTTACAGGAACACACATTACTGCCATTATTATTAGTGTTGTTATTGTGTGCTACTGTTTAGTTAACAAACAGGATGTTGTGATAAATTAAATTCTGTTACCATGACAACAAATGAATTAAGCTCAAGTTAAACAGGAACTAGCTCTAGTAATGATTGATAACAATCAAATAAACCTTCTGTATTTTCTCACCTTCATTTTCGAAAGTACTACAACAAGGGACGCTTCAATTACTTTTATTGAATTATATTTTCAGTTTATTTTTATAATAAACTTTTTAAATTTAATTTTATTCTGGTTTTTATTAAAAAATTGTACATTGCAGTACAAAAACGATATATTAATAAAGGTCTCCCTCTAATTAAAGACCTCTCCAATTTAAAACCAACTCTAATTAAAGACTGTAGTCCCCAATTAACAAATTTCTTTTATCATTATCATTCTAATTAGAGACCAAAGCTGCTAAAAACCGCATAGAAACCCCAGTCCCCAAAGTGGTCTTTAATTAGAGGGAGACCTGAAGTGCACAAAGGAATTTCTGTATCTTCTCCAAAGCTATGTACAATCTCTCCAATTGACCAGGGTGACCTACATAAATACATCAAGTACTGTATGTTCTGCAACCTCTTTTTGCATCCTTAAGTGGTTTTGGGCAGATATTAGAACATTTTCATTCTGATTCATTCTTATATGCATGATCTGTGTAGGCACAGAACACCTTTGTGGTTTGAAGTATTTTGTAAGTATAGTCAATAGTACTGTACTGTACTTGGGTGTCCTGTATACCATGGTATGTCACAGTACAGTACTGTATTTGTCTCCATTCACTGTAGTTATTTTTTTGTAACAGTATAGTAGACGGCACATTATTATTTAAATATTTTGTTGTAGTTGTGTTTGCCGGTGGTTGAGAGTTGGAAAATGCGAGTTGCGAGTTGGAAAATGCAAGCTGCGAGTTAGAAATTGTGAGCTGGAAAATGTGAGTTCCTCTTGCTGGTAACTGAGGAAGGGTTTTCCGCGCAAGACAGGCTGTCTTGAGTCTCTGTCCATTGGATGGCTACAGCTAGTCAAAAGTGTAGGAGCGTGTGGCACAGCATGTAAGGTGTTGGACTTCTGATCATGAGATTGGGAGTTCGAGACCGACGCTCGTCCCATTGCTTGTGTCCTTGGGCAACTATAAGTGGGTACCTGGTAGGATGGTATGACATTGAATGTATGGGTCATGCGCGTACAAGCAGCAATGACCAGGAATACTCCCCAGGGAGTAGAAAAAGTTGCACAATGTTCGGTTAAATCAGCATCTAGTGACCAGGAAAATAATGATGCAAGCGCCTTGTATAATCACTTGTATAATCTGCGGATTGTGATAGGCGCTATATAAATTGTTTCTAAAAAAAAAAAAAAAAATTATATTTCACATATTTACAGTAGGTCAAACCCAGTCACAATTTACGGAATGGCTCTCGTTTGAAGCAGTTATATCGATAATAACGTAAGACACCGCCCTTAGAGTTGCAACCACAACTGTATAGCTAATATAGAAAGCATCAATAGCCGGAATCATATGACCTATAAAGACATTTTCAAATGTTATTATCATTTGATTACATTCTGAGCTAAGAATCAATCTGTAATAAATTTATAATCTGAAATTTGTGTGACCTTTAATAAACATTTAAATAGTGACTTAGTGTACAAGGTCGAAGTACAAGTATAATGTAAGGTTAAAGGCAAGGTGATATTAAGCAAATTTGATTGGCAAGGGAAGGCCACACATCTGGAAGGGAAGACTTTTGTGAGCTTGAGGTTGACCTACCAATTTGGCATCTGCATGAAGTGTCCTTACAACTGTACAAGGTTGTACTTCAACTGACCATTTCTACTGACCATTCATTACAATACAAGGTTACACTGAATGCCAAGTTTAGATGGAATTAATATCAGGCAAACAAGCCCCTTGGAAAAAAGCTACAATAAACCCATCAATGCACAAAGTAGTAGAGAGACAGTGGATGGACAACTTACACCAAATGATATGCAACACTTTCTCTAAAATTGTGTGGGCATGAAATCCAGAGGGATTAACAAATAGACACTCACCCACACAAGTGATTCCACCGATAAAAAAAGTAGCATTAATATTATAATTACATCAAATGCGACCAATCCAATGTAGTTAAAATGCAGATGTTACGATTCAATTTCTGAATATCACTGAGCTCTTACAATGCCTATTATTCGATTTCAGAATATTAATGAATATTGCGACATGGCCCGATAGTCACAATGTCCTACTTCTGCATCGTTCAAATTTATACTAAATATTTTTTTTTTCCATTGTAAAAACCTTATAAGTACAGTAGTAACAAAGTTGTAGTAACAGGTAGTCATTAATAAATGTTAAAAAAACAAAGAAATCATAAAAGTTAACTTGACACTCAAAACTTTTATTTAAGATTTTAGTTTTTTCATCAATTAAAATAAAAACTCTTTCATAAAGGGAAAGGTTTGGAATTTATCACCTCCCCAGTGGGGGTATAATAACTCCTGGTAAAACCTAGTTAAGCTACTTCAAAAGTGTAATTTTTTACTCAAAAAATTTCCAGTGGAGAGAGGAAGACTGGGGATGCCCTCCTCCCTCAAGATACACCTCTGCAATTAACATGAGAGAAAAATGTTACATATATCCGGTGCGGGGAAAATTTTGCTAGCGCCCCCCCCCTGGAGCCATGGCATCCAAGCGACTGTGCTCCCCTATTATCGTGCATACCGCTTTTTAATAATACAGTTTGTCTCCCAATATGAGACCAGCTTTGGTTACCAATTAGAGGGCTAGTTTTGTGTTAAAAGGTTGAAGATTGTTTTCTGGGTCTTTAGAAAAGTGGTCTCAAATTAGAGGGGTCTCGAATTTAAGGGTTTACTGTATGAAAAAAAAACCGACATCGCAGAGGCCTGTAACACAAGATCTTTCATTGTGGCATCATGCAATTACTGTCTACTTATTAAAATTGTACTGATTCTTAGCAAGGATTGTATTTGATCGTGTGAAGAATGGTGATTTTGGTGGAAATTCTGTAAACATCAAACATACATCCATACAAAAATTTGTCTTGAGAATCGGGTGTTAGTTAAAAGCAATAACACAGATTTACACTTTAGGTTAAATAGTTGAAAATGTCCAAGAATGCCACGATTCATCTACTTCTTTAAAAACATTCAATCAAATAATGGGTCATGCTTTCCTGAAAAAGCTAGATTAATGATAATAGTACAGTACACAAAAGTATGTTACATACCTTGTACAGTCTACAATGATATTGACGAGCAGAAAACAAAACACAGTACCAGTACAGTCCATGTTATTGGCGAAGACACTTCCATTTTGATGATATGATCAGATGAATCAATTTACTACAATATTTGATTTACCGCACCTAATCAGGAAGTGTTTTAAATGGCATTAGGGATTAGAAGCGATTCCACACCCATCCTTTCATTTTTTTCACCTGCCAAGTGAAAATGGACTACCTACCACCACCAACATCCTGTCAAGAGCAAACTACTTCCGACTTTAAGACGGTTCACTCAGTATTACCTGACACTATTGCACATCTGTATTGACTGACAGTAACTACTGAACTAATTTTTCTTGAACTTTTCTTGAATTATTAGTTACTACTTCTGATCTCTTAAGTCTTTATGTTGCACTTACACAGTGTTTATGTGCTCCAGCTCTACATCAGAAATCTTTAGAATCATTGACTTTCTTTGTTTTCAGATCACTATATTTAAAACTCTCTTTTGAATTAATTACTCATCCATTGGAACATAATACACTTTTCTTTAAATAAGAACCACTAAAATTTTGCCCAGACACAGTTTTCCTATTTTTTGGCCTATTTCAGGCTCAAAATATTCTTATTTTGTTCTTATTTTTACACACTTTCTAAACATAGAAAATTATTATTTTAAAATGAGTTCTTATAGAAAACGTGTATCGCATTCTTTATGACGCTGTGATTAAATGTCTGATTCAGAACCATTTAATTATTTTATTTTTTATATCAAATAACTAAAAAAAAAGAAATATTATAAAATGGAAACACACAAGGCAATAATGCAAACAATTTCTATGGGTCATTAGATAGTCTTCAAGTACAATGCACAATAAGCAACCAACTGGTACGAAACATCTAGATTTCAAAGTTAGATAACCACTAAAAGGCTTAACTTTCAGGTATTACCCATTAAATGTTGGTAAACCTGACACCGAACACTACATTCCCACTGTACTCTAATATAGACACTGGTTATAGATATTGCTGGTGCAGTTCATGCATGACTGATTATGAAATAGATGACCTCGCTAAGGACACAGATTATTGGTCAGTCATTCTTGCAGCAAATCTGATCAAAATCCTTCCATGTAATTAAGACTGTTATATAATGGCTGAATGGCCTTGTTGAGTTGCTAGGCCTCATTAGGTGGTTGTCATGGATGGCAAGGCCATTTTAAAGCAACTTGCAGCTACCCAAGGACCAAGCTATAATAACTGAAGTGAAGAGAGGTTTGGAGAGCAATAAGATTGCTTCAATAATAACTGCTTTTGTAGTTATAAATCCTTGGAACTGAATAGCAGACTGTGAGCTACCCACACTGTGCTAAATTTGTTCACATAATGCTATAATAGTCTTCTACAAGGCCCATCCTCCTAACTAGACAAACAAGCTCTGAACTAGACTGGATTCTAATCCCTACACTTTGACTTAATCAGTGAAAAATTTTAAAAATAAATCGATTTTGGCACCATTTGGCGTTCCATATTACTTATTTACATGGCGGTCCATACTATCATTTTTTTGCCTAATTCTGTGATCCAAATTCAACAATTTTCTTGTTGGTGGCACTCTCCGAATGTTTCTAACAGAAAAACCAATAAATTAGAGACTTGTCGTAAGACTAGCTATAAACATCTCTACCCAGACTTTACCTTCAAACTAAGTTATAAATTTAGTAAATCTCATCTACCCAGTAAAACTATCTAAGAACAGCTTGCATACAAGTACAAAATCTAGTCAAGTTCAATCAATAAAAGCCCATTAAAAAGCAAATGAAAGACCACAATGGTAAAAGTTGGTTAGCATATCCATAGATCCACAAATCTAAACTATAAACCCAAGTCAACCAATCTGAAAAAGGTCAGCATATCTAATAGGGGCATGTTTATACAATGCACATATTACAAACACGTAACATTTTCTACTGCTTGCGGTCAATCCATGTTAGCTTTTTGTTCATAATGTATATGAAAATGATTGGACAGAAAATATTGGAATTTGCGAAATGTTTTGTGGGATGAAAGGTCAAATTTAGCATGTTTTAAAATTATAATTCAGTAACCTTTAATAATGGATTATGAGGACCTTTCTTATTTTTTACTTATTTAGTTGATGTTTGGATGGCCTATAGTATATAGACAGAACTTGAAAAGGAAAATTCACCCGCAAGGGTAAATGGTGAAAAATATAGCTTTGTTTTATTCACAGTTTATTACTTTTGTTTTGGTTACGTAAAGACATCGGCCCTTTAAATTTTCGCCAGTCAACACGAAGGACACCTATTAGATGGTAAATTACCACCTGCTGTTTCACGAATGGTCAAACTCATGCTTGAGGAAACAAATTGGTACTTCCACGGCAAATTTGCCGTGTATACCAAGTAGTCTTTTGTCCAGATGATGTTGGAATCACACATATTATAGAATGGTTATATAACATGCATCTGAAATACTGTGTTGGTCAATCCGTATTGACGGAGTTATATAAATAAGCACTAATTATATTTATTATAAATTCTTTTTTTATACTGAATATACACTTTTAATACATAGTACAGTACTGATTCCCAAGTGGTTCAGTCCTTAACTACAAAAATTTTAAAAGCAGATATACACATTGTAACTAAAAAAGATTGAAAACTTAACTACAAATTAAAAAAACAGATTTAAAAAGGGTGTACGGTAAGAATGGCCCCGGAAAAAATGGCCCCGGAAATAATGGCCCCGGAAAAAATGGCCCTGGTAAAAATGGCCCCATATGACAGGTAGGTAAAAATGGCCCCAATAATCAAATTCTGAATTAAAACTGATTTTCTTGAGTCATTATATGCATTTTTTTATCTTAACTAATTTAGTTTTTAAAAGGAATCTCCCCAATAATCAAATTCTGTAACACACAATTGATCCACATGCTTTAACTACTGTTTATTTGCATTGTTTATAACATGTAAAGTTAATTCATTTGATATTTAACAAAAGCGAAGTTTGTGGTTATCTATGAGTTGCATATTTTGTTAGTTAAAGTACTGTATACTATATGTCATTCCTCTACTTTGTTAGTGAAATAACGTTTTTAAAACTTTTATTTCTACTATCAAAAAATGTAATTCAATGGCCATTGTTTTTCAATTATCTCTCAGAACATTATTTGCATCTGCTGTAATTGTTAAAAAACAAATGCTATTAAAGAACTAAATATAATATTTTACAACATTTGTTTATTTATTATTTTTTTTCTTTAATTTTATAATTGAGGGCCATTTTTTATTTCTTGATTCAATTCTTGCTTATACAGTATTTAAATATTTGAAGATTAAAAAAAATATATGTCATTTCTATTACCGAATTTTTCATTGGGGCCATTTTTACCTACCTGTCATATGGGGCCATTTTTACCGGGGCCATTTTTTCCGGGGCCATTATTTCCGGGGCCATTTTTTCCGGGGCCATTTTTTCCGGGGCCATTCTTACCTACAAACTTAACTGAACCAACTTACTTGATTCAAGTGGAATAATATGTGTAATTGGCAAAGTTACTTCATATTGCAGAGCTCTCAAGTCATTTATCGAGTTCCTAGTACACATATCAAGCGCCCTGAGCATCTTACATTAGATGGATATGTGCGCTATATAAAACTACACTATTATTATTATTAAGTCTCCAAGATTGCACTAGATTCTGCCGGAATTTTGGTTCATCTCCCGGTTTTCTGGAAATTCCATATTTTCTCCCTGAATTTGAATTTCTCCAGGATTTTAAGAGATTTTTACAATTAAGGCTTATACTAAGCTAAATTTTCCAATTCTTGTGCATTAAATATCGCAGGCATAAGATTTATTGAAGTACGTAATAAGGTATTAACAGTGACCTAAACCTGCCCAAGCTTCACATTTTGATATTGAACATGGCAAAACATTGTACACACGTGTCCTTGTACATGTATTTTAGCTAGTACACGTGTCAAAAAAACCTACTGCCTGTCCTGTACGACGAATTCTCCAGGAATTTGACTTCACTACTTGGGACCCCTAATATTGTATCATTATCATTATGACAATAAATTATACCTCTATTAAGTATGTCTCTTAAATAAAATAAATACAAATCATACTTCTTAACTAGTATGATTGCCGTTAAACATACCCACAGCTTATATTTACGGCAATAAACAGTTACTAGAGTAGAAAATTCATTCATTTAATAACATTTATTCAACTATCATTCATAATCTCCACAGACATTAACAAAGACGACTGAATGGTTCAGGAGATGCAACATTGACTGCAAGGTCTCTCAATGACGCCCCCTCACTAATACAACAACATACTGTACCACACAGATAACTAGACAAATTTTACAAAAGGAAAATAATGCTTTATTAAATAGCATTAACAGGTCAATTTGCTGTATCAAATTACACTTACTGTAAATAATGGAAAATGCCATTGTTATGGTTTAGTTAAACTACACATCTCTAACTTTTTAAAATGCTAATCCCAACTTATATGTTAAAATGCTACAAATTCTTTGAATCTGTCACTAGTAACAGTAAAACGTCCATTTTACGAACGTTGATTTTACAAATAGTCAATTTCACGAATGTTCTCTGCTTTTGATGACGTCATCATTGACAAATTATTAATGTAAAAATAGTCTGATTGCGTACGTTTTTCAAAGTGATAATGTATATTTTTCTTAATAAAATCAAGTTTGTAGTATTTATTTATTAATAGTTCAATCTTTTCCTCCATTTCTGCTATAATAATTACTATATTAATGTAATAAACCTAACCACAACAATGAACTACCAACCAACGTGAGTCATTGGAATGAGCGCACATGGATGAAAACAAGTGCGTTGGGGTCAGCAACTTAATGACATCGCGAAGAGGCTAGATGATCGCGAAATGCATGTGAACAACACAATTCAGCAATCTAAATACTAGAAAGAACACTACACTACATACAGATGTTTTATTAAGAACTAAAACAATATTTTGTTAAATGGAAGAATGCCAGCTATTACAATAATTTGTTTTTTTATCAAAGGTAATTTCTGCTATGCTCTAGTGCGGATAGACCACGCTGCTGCACTGTCCGTTCGTGCTAGGCCAAGTCGCCGTTGGCCTATCAGCGCTCAATGGCTGAGGATAGCTAAGCCTAGGTAGTGGAAACTGACACCCGATAGTTTATGAATTTTTCAATTTACGAATACCCTTTGGGACCAAGGGGTACGTAAAATGAACGTTTTACTGTAATGTCTTTGGAAAAATAAACTAAAGTTATAATCAAAATTTCCTTAAACTTGTGAAATGGCATTTTATTTGTAATTAATTATGGAATTATACATCAATTTTAAAACACAAGCTGGAGATTTTAGTACATACACAATTATTATGCAAATATTTATACAGACATGTAAATTAATTGTATTTGAACACTACGTGAATTATTGATTCATTTAAACTCACAGATTATGTTGAGGAAAAGAGTACTGTATATTACGTCAGCAACATGGTGTCTAATAGTCATTACAGTCAAATGTCAAAATCTTAGGGTCATCATGCTGTTCATGCATCAATCAGTCAGAAATAGGCTAAGAAGCCAATATGCTATGGAATTGATTTCTATTGTTTTTTTTTAAATATATATGAGAATAGTTTAGATATTATAGAGCATATAGGCTACAATTTGTATAGGCCTAAAATATAGGCTACAATTTAAATTATTATACTTTTTAGAAGAAGCATTTTCTTATTGACATGAAATTTCACAGTATCATACCTAAGGAACCATAAAAAATATTAGTTTATCACCTTATCTAGGCTGGAAAAATGATGAGGGAAGGAGGCTTTTTTTAAATTTTTTTATTTTGCTGAAGCCAAATATCAACCTTGGGTTATTTGCTGGTGCATTGATATTCAAAGTAAAACATGATTTACTATTACTATTATTATTATTATTATTATTTACTATTAGAACTATAAATTTCCTTTTTTTCCAAGAAAAAAAAAATTCTAGTACCATATAAAACATGCGCGCGAGGATGATAAACTAATAATTTTTTATTGGGCCTAATTGTTCAAGTACACAGTAATTATGATTGTTGACACAAGTATTGATGAATTTAAATGTGGAATTTTAAATATAACAGTTTTTAGGAGCCATTACATTGAGCTATTAAAATTAATTTCCATGTATATAATGTCTTAATACTGTTTAATGTTAACATACTGCTATAGTTCATGAACTCTATGTGCAGATATTCACAACATAATAAGAAGGTTGTATATCATCATCATCATGAGAATTCTAATAACAAATAATAAATATATCAAAATATTTCTCTAGCGCTCTTTACAGAGGTCTAACAGCGCGACTTGTAAATACATGTAAATATGTACTATACAATATGCGGTACCGTGCCGGAACGTCACAGAACCGTTCTTTAAACAAAAGAACCGTTCTTTGTGGGTCTTGAGCTGCAACACAAATAGCGGCCTAATTTGACCTAAGATTTAAATTAGCCAGTAGGCTAGGCCTATGTCTAGTACTAGTAAATTGTTGAAAAGGACCTAGTTGAGAGTTAAATTTTATTAGACTTTGTAAAGTACTTCTCATATCAATTATTTAAGCCTACATGATTTTACCTTTGGACATATTATTATTATAATCAATGATCAGAATTGTCGGGCGTGTTCCACCAGTCAAGCGATACAGTAGGCCTATCACTGACATAGTAAGCCTACCAAAAATATTATAATTTATTATTAGGAGAAATCAGTTAAACAAATTTTAAACTTCTATTTTGTTAAGTATTGTAAGAACAAAAGTTTATCTAATGTTTTATTTGAATACCAACATGAGCTGCAGTAGTATTCGGATAGGACGAATCATCATTGTTTGTTTGCATCTTGTTAGTCGCGCAAAATTGTTTTTTGGTTAAAGTTTTCATTATAAAGGTAATTTTAAATTACATTCTGGGTAATTGTTACATCTAATAAAAGAAATATTGAATCACAATGGCAAGTTTTACTTTATTTGGAGTACAGTATGTTTTACAGTATACTAAGTTATCTAAAACTTATCAGTGGGCCTACTGGTTTTTACTTTGAAATACTTCTAAAATTCACAATACATCCATGCCATACTTTGATCAACTAAACATGTTTCTTCCCGCCCTACTCAAAAAAATTATTGTTCCATGACTTATTGTAGGCCCATTATTTGCACAGGTGAACACTCTTCTCCCTCTATCCAAACCAAATTTATCTGTTTTTAAATACCAAACTTAAATCCTTTCATTTTAGTATACTCTAAAAATTTAGTTTTAGGCATTATGAAAATGTGGAGATTTATTCATCATGAGCATTATTATCTATAATTTACTCCGAACTATGAACAGTTCTAAGCTTTAGGCTATTTCTTACCTGTTGCTAATCCAAACCTTGATGTGAATCTTTACTACTCAACCAACAAACCTGCCAGGCAAAACCTGCCAGGCAAGACTAGATACATGGAATGGGTGAAAGTGTTTACTTACTGTATTATGTCCCATCAGTCACCTGCCTACAAGAACCATTATATAATCTATTGACATTATTTTGAAGACTGTCTGGCAAGTGACCTTGTAGGGTCTTCCACTAGAATACCTCGATGTAGAAACATACCATTTCCAAGACAATCATTTGGATAATAACCACAAATAACAATACAACAATAATAACAAATCAATATCCCACACCTAACAATAGACCGGCATACAATTGTGATTAACAGAATCTTAAAATTTAGTTTTAACTCTTTTTAAATATGTGAACAAGTTAAACAATTTTGTTAAATCCTTCAATTTCGACCATCAAATTCTATATAGTGTGTAAAAATGTTTTTTTAGATGCAAGATCTGGGTTTCCTACACCAGAAACATTTTTGTTTTTTATAGAGGCCCAGAAATGCTCTTTCCTGCATTGTGACAAGTTTGCTAATGTTGTAAAATTTCAAACTTAAGGATTCTGTCTGTATTAGTATGAACAAATTAAGACAACAGTAATGATAATTATTACATAGACGGCTGTACGGTTACAGTATTATGGTGCCTAATTTTAAAAAAGCGAGTCCATGGTGTGGGCGAATGACGGTGCAAATGTGACAACACATCCTCGACTCACTGTAGATTATTTGGTAAGTAAGCCTCTATAGATGCTTCTACTGTATATCATTTTGCTACATCAGATCAGGGAAGTCCTCTGATTAGACATGTAAAAACCAGCAAAAATACTCGTTTAATAAAGCGTCAGCAATGCAGAAGCGGCAGGGCTTATCCCCTAGTACGGGCCTCCTTGTTACACCACTATTCTGAGTGACAAAATAAAGCATTTAGTAAACATGTGCACACAGTCTTATTTTGCGGAAGATGTATCAGTTTCCGGGAGTTTTTACTTGCTTCGTGAAAGCTCAAAAAATCATTCAAGAAACTAAAATAACTCAATATCCAATGATCATAAACGGAACAAAACAATTTAGTTTACTGATTGATAGCGTTTTTTTAATATGAAAGTCTAAAATTGACAAATAGCCAACTTAAGAAGCAAAAAATAAATAGAAGACACATTATTTTAATACATCTACAGTATAAACTGGCCAGGAAATTATTTCTTTTTTTCTAATTTTAAATTTAAAGCTACTTAAATATGGGCAAGTAAATCAAATGTTTGTTTATTATATTGACTCAACATAGAAAACAAACCTTTTGCTGTGGTCTAGAAGGTCCATCTGACTCAACATTTCTCAGAATTGGCTTTAGTATTCATTTATATTTCACATGAAATTTGGTACAAATTCAAACTGGCAAAAGGAATATATGAAAGTAAAAGAAAATAATATATAAACGCTTGAAGCTCACACACTTCCCCTCACCAACAAGGACGTACATGAGGTCTCTAACCACATAGATTTGTTACTAAAGATGAACTATCCACTCCAAATATAGAAAACATTATTCTTTCACTTTCGATACAAATAGAACAATAAAACAATCCTATATAAATAGATATAATTTAAAATAAAGACATTTAATATATATATTTCCTGATCATAAGTTATCAGTTAGCTTTTAAGAAAAACATGTTCATCATAAAAAAATTTGAAGGAAATATTAAAACAACAATTGGCAAATTAAAGAGTTGTATTCATCCTTCTTTTAAGATATTAATAGGATAAATGCCATAAATCAAGTGCTTAGGGAATATATTTAATCGCTAAGTACATAATCAGTCAGGAAGAATTGATTAAACCTTGCACATTGCCAGCCGCGACCAGCCTCATAGTATATAATAATATTCCCCATATGTTTTCATTTTAGAACATAACATTGATTGATTTAATAATATTAATGTTGTATATTCAGTATAGTTCAAGATGTACCTTTCCGCTCTGCTTGAAGATGAGGAGGTTCTTTTCTGAAATTAATGTAAATAATAGAAGTACTGTATGCTAATAGTAGAGACTAGAATATTGCTTCAAGATCCAGGCCTAGTAACCTAGTAATCTGTTTAAAACTAAACATAAATAATAAATATTTAATAAAACCATATTTAATAGAACAAGTTTATGAACTATTACCTGTCTAAAAATATATATGTAAAAGACATACATTTGACATACTTTATAAAACAAAATGTCAAGTTTAGGAGCTATAAATAGCAATCGTATTTATAGCTATTTTATATTAATAATAGATGTTAAAGAAAACATATATTATACTGTCTTGCTATCTGTGTAAAATAAAATAATATTTTTTTTTTCTCTTAGCGTAATGTTATTTGTTTAATATCCAAAGTATAATAACAGTTGCAACTATCATACAGTATAGGTTTAATAATATTTATTTATTTATTCCGATACATAGAGATGGAAAGGTTTTTTTGCTTTGATCTGAACAGTATTTATTCACGACTGTATTAACTTTAAACATGTTTGCTTTTATATACTGTGTTTTAATTATGTATTACTGTATACTAATATGTTCAGTATTTTTAAGATGTTTGCTTTTTATATAAGTGTGTTTTAATTATGTATTACAGTACACTAATATGTTCAGTATTTTTTATATATACTGTTTATATGTTTGGTATTTTAAACTTACAATGAATTGCTTGCCTCCTAGTATTTCCAATTTAGAAAATAAATAAAATCTTGACTCTTGAATACACATAAACTGGTACTACAGCATGCACATGATAATCTTATCCATTATCAAACAGCATATTACATTAAAAATTAAAACAAAAATCCTTATGATTATGATAATATTGATGGTAATAATAATGATGAATGAATGATAGTTTAACCATAAATAATCCAGTGCAAACAGCACAGAAAGTTTATCTCTCAGGAAACTTGCCCTAGCCGCACGGGTAGTTTAACCGACTCCTGTTTGCCCTGGAAAAATAACCAGGCTAGTTAAAATCTTCCCTTTTTTAAATCCAGTGTGATTGTGGCTTAAGTGTCATTATGGGAGTTACTTTTTTAGCTGTTGGACAAACTCCTAGCTGGACTTGAACCCAAATCACAAGCTATTCAAATATAATTTCTCTGCATCACTAAGGAAGGTGGTTGGGTACAGTGGTGTTAATTCGGTTCTTAACCATGTGGTCAGGGAGTCCGAACTGAGTGTATATGCTGACCATTTGACCAGCCATATTTACATACCCAGGTTGCTTGGTTATGGGCTATGAAGTGTATATGCTGACCATTTTGACCAGCCATGTTTACATACCCAGGTTGCTTTGGTTATGGGCTATGAAGTGTTCACATGATGTTTCAGTCTTTACAGCATTTCATAATTAATTAAAAATATCCCCTAAACAACCAGTGACTTGTTTAATGTAATTACAAACTAAAAAAAATAACTGTCATCAACATTATTCACTAAAAGCAATGCTATAATAATTACAGGATGTCATAGTAAATAGTATAGCATAGTAATAAAAAAAATAATTCTACAGTAAGTACCATAGTGAAATATAAGGAATTAGCTGTCAATATTATTTATAAATTATCCAATTTGTACCTTGAAAGTGAAACCTAATTACTGCATGATATAAAAAAAAAATCAGATAGAAAATGTTAGTACTAAACTATAGAGTGCGCTCATCATGCACAGTACTATATGTTAATTAATTGTGACTACTGTATTTAGAGCATAAACATATTTCCTAGTGTAATTTATGTAAATAGTATGTATGCATAATATATCATGTTATAACATGATATATGTTATTTGCATGATATATTCACTAATAAGTGGGGAAAAAATTATGTTTAATTAAAAATAAACATATCTTTACATAGCTACCTTAAATTCTTCTAAAAATTTAGCGTATACAATTAGTCATTATTGTAAAGAAGCAACAAATTGGTGAAAAAAGCCAAAAAAAATTACTTCTGTCTCCATAGAAAAAAAGTACAAATAGGAATAAACAGACAAAATTGAATACTGTAGTCAGTCAAGAAACTTGATTTCATTGGCGGGGGCAATGGTGGCAAATTATTTCCAACATCTTGATTCACTGACATTTTGACATATCTGAATCTGAATTTTGAGCCAAAACGATGCTATGCCCCTCAATTTATATCACCTATCTAACCCATAACATTGCTAAAACAGCATTGCTACAATATTTAATGGAATTTTTAAGTTACATACATGTACATGATACAGTACTGTGATCTAAGAATATACAGTATTCTGAATACGTTCATACCCACGTATGACAATTTGGTATCATTTCCGATTAATATCACTAAATTTATTGACACCATAAACCTGGTTTCAAAACACAGATCATGAATATCAACAATGAACATAAAAAAAGGAGGACACTAAGCATTAGTCCCACAAACTGGAAATCTAAGCAAGTAAAACTAGAAGATGGATTGAGAACATACTTAACAGTTTTTATTGAGCAAGAAATTAGATTATAATGTTATTATGGGGTGGGAAACTGGCACCACCATCTTCAGTGTCACATAACCGAGTACCACCATATCATAGCAGTGACTGACATAGAAACAATAATTTTTAAAAAATTTATTGCTAGAATTTAAAGACTGGTTTAAGTAGGAACTGAAGTTACTTCTCAAGGTTGGTGGCAGATGGGTGGAAGGTGGATCCTATGTGAAAATCTCTCCATGGGGAGTTCCCCGCCCTAATATTACGAATTCCTGGATCCTCCACTGAAGGTGTCTCATTTGCACAATTCTACCAAGACCATACAGTACATGGTATGGTTTGGGAAGTAACTACTGTACGTATCCTTTTCGGATCTTCATCAGAAGAATGACATTGATTGTACAGTAATGGTCAAAGATGGAAACAAGGAAACCACTGATATACCGTACATGGAAAAATTAAATGAATCATTTGTTCTATGGTATCAAAAAGATTATCACCATTATCTTGAGAACAAAAAGGCGATTCTTAAGGAATATATGATATATATTCTGGTTTTATTCAAAAAACAACATCAAAAACTGAACATAGTAGCATTATGCTGAATTGCTTCAATTATACATGATTTAAACAGTTAACATCTTAATAAATGAATGTAACTACTAAATATTAATTTATGCTACAGTAAAATAAATATAAATAAAACACACACCAAAGTTTCCTGCACTTTTTTAGTCTCAAATCTTCTGAATTAGCATGTCTCTGCCTTTCCCTCTATCTCTCTTGGTAGATTAAGATTAGATGGACCATTCTATAGTTCCATGGATGAACTCCACATGAAGTTACAGCAGGTAAGATGGACTCACCATGCAGTTATAGATCTTCTTGCTTTCACTTTAGTGATTTTACTTGGATTTATTCTAGTAAACTGATCACATCTCAAGCTGTTATGTCCACCTTAAGTTACAGGTAGACTCCAACAACGAGTCACTAAATACCAAAATGAGCACTGTTCATGTGACTAGTGTACCGGTACAGTAAACATGAAGTGCGTGTTCTAATGCTGTTTGCATCACCAGGCAATATAGCTAATTTATTCTACATGATGTAACATAATAATCCAAACATTCCTCTAGTGAACTATGACCTTATCATACACTAACATCATTAATACTAACTTCATTAATATGACAAAGCAAACTAATTTTATGATGATAATGTTTTTTCACATACATAACTCTTTTAGTCTCTTGTTCAATTTATGAGAACCTTGTTAGGAACTCAACTGGAAATAAGGTTAAATTTTTAAAGGAAACTTTTATTGTTGTTTTTATGTTTATTTGTTTCATCAGCTTTGAGCAAATTTCATCTTACATAATATACTTTACGGTGGTCTGAAATATAAGTACTGTATATCCAAAATATTAGACCTATATCAATCTTAACATTTTTTTAGAAAATCCAATGCTGACCTAATGTTAGCTTTAATGATGAAAAGCGGCCATAATTGTAATTTTTTAATTTTTTTTAATGTCTTAAAACTGACATGAGCCATGAAATACTTGCATCTAGGGCTACTCCCATTAACAGTGCAAGCCCACAGTATCTAAACTTGGCCAGCTGAGAATGGTCAGAATGTGGTTTGAACTCCCAACCACAAGATTCTGAACATGAGTGAAAAACATTCAATTCAATCAAATCAAATCAAATCTGCACCAAACCACCAGAATGATTGATAAATGTCAATGTTGAATTCTGGTTACAGCACAATTTTCATTTTCCCTCTCAAATTTCTAAAGTCTAAAATAATTTTCATGTTGACAATTTGTGACAACTTCCACCTGGCAATATCCTCAGTATACAACTGAAGCATTTCCAGACCTGTTTCGTTTTCCTAATTATGTTGCAAATTATAAGATTTAACATCACCTACAGAACATTCAAAACTATGCTGTATGGTAACAGTTTTAGAAAGACGGTTTTTGAATTGGAGAGTTAAATTTAGTTATGAAGTTGATGCACACATTACACTTAAGATTGGTTTCCATACAATCCCTACACACTTTCGCCAACAGCTTTCAGTGATGCTCATTGGTCAGTAGAGTAGGGGAGCCTTCACAATTGAGGAAGGGAATGCTACATGCAGTACAACGAGTGACAATGTAGCGATTTTAAGCATCAGGAAAGCCATTTTTCTTACTCATTACAACATTCAATAAATTGTTTGAAACATTTCTCAAGGAACTGATTAGAAAATGATTTTTCATTAATGCAATTTCTCAAGAATTACTATATTTCCGTTATCACTTGGAGACCAAGGCCTATACTTAGCCAATACAACTTTTGACTGGTATAATTGATGGTGCCAACACATTCTGTATTCTTTGCAATTAACTGATTAATTTTGTCAATTAGTGTTAACAGTTTTCAAATGTATTTCCACTTTCTAAAAATATAAATGAACTGAAATTATTATTAACTTCTGGATAAATTCTGAGAATTGTTATAATAGCAAAAAACAAATATGACCATATTGTAACTCTTGACCTCTAACTCAGTAAAGCTGTTAAACTTACACTTACACATGACTGGGTTTTACTTCAAAAGTGGCAAAGAATTACTTTTCGAAAATCGCCTGGATATCTGACATGTTATCATGTCTTCACATGTCTTTAGGTGCATCCTAGCATAGAGTTAACTGAAATTGAGTACAGTTTCCTAATACTTTTTTAGTCTGTTTTTTCCAAAGTTTGCATAAAAAAAAAATACTGTAAATGTCAAATAATTATTAAGACTGTAAACTTACATAAGCTACATTAGTCTATGACAAAAAAAAAAAACCAAACCAGACTCAATTATTATGAGACTAGTATAAACGACCACATCAAATACTGTATAACGAGTTACTGAAATTAATGGCCTGTAGTGGTGAATTTCAGGTTCTGCTATTATCAAAGTTTAAGTAGGATAGCATATAATAGGCCTACAGTACTTCAGAATAAATAATTTACTTTTTAAAGATTCAATGAAAATGCTCAATTAAAATATATTATGATACTTTATAAAAATAGCAAGAAATTTATAAGCTTTCATAACAATTTGAGTATATTTCACTTACCACTTTACTTTGATTATATTGACATTCTACATCTGAATGAAAATGAATAAGTTTATGTTTGGCAGTAGAGTAGTGTATCTTATAAAAAAATGTTTAAGCAAAAATATAAAAGATTAGTTACTATGTATATTGAGACTACATTCTTAAATAATGCTCCTGAAAATGTCAACATCCTAATCAAAACATGACTGGTTTTAATAAGACACTTTTATCTTAATCCATCTTTTTACAAGCTAATTAAGATGTTCCAATCAATTTAATGTCATTTTTGTCTACACGTTGTGAAGCCCTTAATGTGTTCCACGAGAAAGGTTAACGACATGAATCAGTGTTTTGTAAATTTATTGCAGACAAACAGAAAAATCTGGTTTAATGAATCTAAATTAAAATTAATGTCCTAGTTTTTCATACAATAGATGTGAATTAACCTGTTTGCATTCAATTATTAACTACTGTACCTCCTGCACCCCAATAGCCAGTAAATTAGCTAGACACACTACCATGTTTTGTCCGCAATCAAATTTGCAACAATTCAATATTTACTTTTTTTTTTTTATTCTTCGAAAGTAAAACAGGATATAATCAGTAAGGGTAAATGTTTACATCTAGGTTCTAACAATGCTTGGGTGAAATGCCTCTTCATTATACAACAAATCAGAATGTCTCGGAAAACACTTTCTTTGATTAAGCTTTTATTGACAGTTTCAGACAAACTATTGCATACATTTATCCTAAATCTCAAGCAATGTTTTCACTACATTTAGCAATATTACTTTAAAATTGAAAAATGATCTATAACAACAGTGGTTTACATTACAAAAAGGTAATAAAAATTCTGTATTGATTACCTACTGTACGTATTCGTGGAAAGTGCTAATTCACTCTTTTACGAAAAAATGAGATGCATTCATCATGAAAGACTACAGGTGAAAATGGCGCCGTGAGTAGCTCTCGGAGATAGATACGTGTATCTTATACATATTACTATTACTATAATATTAATGCATCAAAGTGGTTTCAGAAATGCACTAAAAATAATGACAGGCAATAAAGTTAACTGTCCTGCCTGTACAGTGTAATTAAATCCAAAAAATAAACCTCAGATATTCAATCAAAACATTGAATCACTTTTTAAAGGAGATAAAAAACTTACTAATTTTCAATGGGGGACAGATTGAAACAGTTTTCGCCGATTTACAGGCTTTCTACAACAAAAATTCCTAATTATTGCCTTATTTAAAGGTAACGCATAGATGCACACAGACAAATACGCCCACACACACCCACAGATGTATAGTACCCTTATAAGCAGATGCCTCAAATATGTAGCACCCAATCAAATGCAGACACCTTGCAAAATCTTGCCTTTTTAAATATCATCTTCAAATTTCTAATTATAATCTCTTAAATTAGCAAAATTATTTATATATGAAACTGATACAGTTTACATTGAAATAAACCAAAAATTACACAATTATGTTAATAGGTAACGTCTTTGAAAATATCAAATTTGAAAAGATATCTTCTTATTTCATTCTGATCTTAATCCTTGCAACTTACACCACAAAATGAGATGCCCTATAAACTAAGGCTTGTTATGAGGTTTAGAGAGTGAAATTTTTATTTGGCAGAAAAAAAACTGGTTCCAACAGAAATTGAACCTAATACCATGGAACTTTAAGTCAAGCACCATAACCTCAAAGCTTAAAGTTTCACTACTAATAATATTTAAATAAACACAAATTCAGGAGACTTCTTGGAACATACAATTTATTCAAATGGAAATTTCGGGAACTTCTTCAAAGTAACATTCGGCAGTGTAGTACAATAATATTGAAGTTCTGTCTAAAACCAATCTCATGAGAAAATGTATATTTATGAAAATGATTTTATGAAATCTTGAATATTTATAATTGTGTTATGCAAGATGCACTTTCACCTGCAGAAACTTAATAGCAACCACTGTAGATCATTTACCATCCCTTGGGAAATTCAACATGCTTTGCTATGGATTAACTTTTGACTTATCTTATCATGTATTGTATAGGCGGCAGACGGATAACTACAACATAGCGACGAGAATTATTTCACAAGCTTAACGCTGGAATGCCATTTAATGCCTGCATATTATTTAAAGTATGAAAAGTCAAGCGAGGGGGCCGCAGTCACTGTGGAGGGTTATTCATTCTTGATAAACATATGAACTAACGTACAGTATACATTCAATTTGATTATAAGTGTATTATAACACAGTATTACACAGTAAGTGGTAGGCCTATATTTAGAAGAGGCTATGGTCAATCACATTATTGAAAAGCTCAGGATTCTAGTATTTTTCAACAGGCATTAAAAAAATTACTGTGCATAAACCCACATTTTTAGATTTAGACTCAAAAGAATTTCTGAATATCTGTACTTACCCAATATCTGTGCAATTGGCCAATGTCTGCGCACTTGCCCAATGTCTGCACACTTGCCCAACATCTGGGAGTGGGGAGACTTATTAGCGAGTCTCATACTGTAGGCTATTTCATAAAACAAACCAATACCAACAATAGAAAATTCAAATGGATTTAAAACTGAAATAAATTGACGAAGAATACTGCAATCTCTTGAATCTGGCAAATATTTTAGTTTATTAGATAGAAGAAGTAACAGACTATCGATGAAGAATAATCTCTTGAATCTGGTAAATATTTTATTTCAATAGGTGTTACAGATTATTGATGAAGAATAATCTCCTGAATCTGGTAAATATTTAATTTATTATTATTACTATTATTATTATTATTAATATTATTATTATTATTATATGGACACAAATCACAAACCTAATGATCTATGCATATAAACACCAACAGGATAAGTTCAGACAAACAGCTGTCATTTAAGAATACTGTACTGAACAATACTTAAATGTGCAGGCAAACAATTAGGATTCAGTGGTGGGTGTCTTGTGATGTAACAATGTGAATTCTATTAAAGTACACTTTCTAATCTATTCATATAACCCAAGTATACCCAGGAGGCTAAAGCAATGCAATGTAACTTGGAGAATTGTGTAACACAAATAACATGGTACATGCGTAGGTTGGTTTCAACAATTTATTTTAATGCCATCTAATTCTAATGCAAATCTACTGTTCTACATTGTGAATTTGATTAAATCACAAAATAGTTGAAAGAAAACCCCACGTCATTTGTAAATTATATATATCAATTGTAAATAAAATGAAAGAAAATCTTTTAAAAAAGTAATTATATAACCTAAAAGGCTTAAATAATGTAATAACTTTCTACAAAGATCCCAGAATATTGTACAGTAAGTCTTCAAAAATAAAGGGAATACTGTACATTGTTAATTATTTGTAGTAGTACATCATTAGTTGAGGTTATACTCAACTTACTGTTTTTCACCAATATTTTAATAAATATGTTCGATATGATAATTAAATACTTGAATATACATTTTGTGATGTATTCTGTAATGTTGACGAGAGAAGTTATAGAGGGCGACATTGTCATTTCCACATCAGACACTACTGTATATCAAGCAATGAGCCACCAAGCAAAAATTGCAATTACTGTATATAAGAAGATTTGATAAATAATTATAATAAAATTATAATATATTGCAAGTATAAATTAGAATATCACCGTACTAACCTCTTATACAAAAAATATTAAATCTATCAAAGTCATTAGCAAGTTGTAATAGAATAATTCAATAATAATAATAATAAGTGACATTTATAAAGCGCTCTACGCCAGCAAGCCGACCCCAGAGCGCATACAATCATCAAATTCAAACCACAACAGTGTTCAATACAAATTTGAGAAACATATTTACAATATTTATAATTAAAAAAAAAACAAACAAACAAACAAAAAAAAAAACAAAAAAAATTTAAAAAAACAAAAACAAACAAAAAACACCAAAAACGTCAATCATAACCACCATCAAATTTTTAAATACAGAATACAGCAATACAAAATATAATATGATCTGTAGATAATGAATCAACAAACTTCTAATTAATTATGCTTACAATTGTTATTTTATACGTATAATTTTGCAAATTATAAAACTTTAAAAAATTCATTTTCATGCATAACCCATACTAAAAGAAGGTTTGTATTATCAATTATATACTTATTGACCTTTAAAATAAGTAGAAGGGGGTTTCAAAGCCTCCTGCATTTCGTACAGTATAGGAGTCCCAGAAATCAGCTCTGTCTTCTGCATTTTCACAAGGAAGAAAAATCTCTTGAAAACTAGAAATCCCAACACCCACTCATTCAGGTTGTTTGCCTGTTTTTATGAATAAATCATCTGTTATTAATTGTTTTCCTGAAGTCTGCATGCAATGACTATTACCACATGTACCAAAACATAAGAAGATGTGATTAAAAAAAAAAGCTCATTAAACAAGATGTCCTGAACTGGCTTCTCCCAATCTGGGACCCCTGGGAGAAAATTATTGACATCATCATACTTTCTTAAGATACTTGCTAACATTTGTGAATTATAGGCCTGTGTAGATCTAGAGCAATACTACAGAGTAACTGTATCTCACTGATGATGATGTCTGGTTATGTCCAGATTACTATAAATTACACTTTTTTTTTATAACCAGTAAAATTTTGCCTAATTTCTGGCTAAATATGTTGTTATTTTGTTCCAATTTTACACACTTTTCAAAGACAGATAATTATTATTGTACAGCAGTATATTACTGTAAAGTATTATATAGGGTATTACAGAGTCATATTTGTTTGGCTTTTTTTAATTTTTTAAAAATAAAAATCTCATTTCATTTTACCTCAGCCTCAACTTGTTCTTATTTTTTTCTTATATTTTTTAAGCAATTTTAGCTGCAGTGTTCTTATAAAATGTGTTCTTATAATAAAAAAGTGTAAGGGCCTATTCCATTTATCAACTTATTAATTTTTTGCCATAGTTTAAATGATAATGTAAAAAATTGTTCTGCCTATCACTAAAATCAATTAAACTGACATAATGACTAAAATAAAATGGCTAGTAAATAATTAATAAATGAATGATTAAGTTCAATTTTGTGCTTGTATCAATGTAGAAAACTGATGAACCATGCAGTATCAGCCATTGTATCTCTTTTGTTTCACGTTATATGATTGAATGAAACTGATACTATTTCTATGTAATTTGGAAATGTCAAGAGTATACAATTTCATAAAGGTTTAATTACCTATATTTCTTAAAAGTCTACATCAATAGATTTACTAAATCTATTGATGTATTCATGTATATCAATGTTTAGGGAGTCTTCAAAAGTATCTTTGGTGTTTCTTTTGGAGAGAAGGGTATATGGTTTTCAAGGGCAGAATCAAACAAATAATCTAATATTAGACTAAAGAAGTTAATTCATATCAACTTTGTGATTGAATTAATAGGCCTACTTTAGTAATATTATGGAATAAGCATAGAAACAGAAAATCCAAAGGGAAAAAATTGATTATTTTTATGGAAATGCAAAAAAACGATGTAATCTGATCTAATTTAATCAGATTGGATCTACTGTACAGTAGCTAGAAGCATTAAATGTCAGTGTTGATTCTATATTATGCCGTCATCGATACAATTATTGCTGTTTTCCTGTTGGCAAAGGATATTCGGCCGTACTCCGGGTAAACAATAAAAAAAACAGTTATTCACCTCTCCGCCGACAAAGTCAGTAGTTATTTGAAAACATTACAAATGATGCACTTGTCAAGGGCGTCGATCCGTGGCTTTAAGGGGGGGGGGGCTGTCTCTTATACACATCTAGATGGAATGAAAAATAAAGCCTTGGGCCGTTGGGGACCAGGGGGCTCTGGTGCATATAGCCTTTTAATTGATTTTAAGCAATGCAATTAACATTTATTTCCATACGAAATTTTCAAAATATCCAGTGGTGGATCCAGTAAATTTAAATAGAGCTGGGCCCAGAGAGGGACTTTAAAAGATGGAGAGAGTAGCTGGACTACCACCTCAGCCCCACCATGGTTGGGGCTGAGGTAAGAAAATTTATGATTATGGCACCTCCAGTTGGTCGGAAATGGCACTCTCAGACTGAATCTGAATATAATTTTAATTTTTCTCCACTTTTAAATTTCGAAAAAAAAAATTAGTGATGGTGGGCCAGCTGGACCCCTTCGAATCTGCCACTGAAATACTCATCATAAAAAGTTTTTAAAATTATCCTATTTAGTCATAATTATGCCCGCTTATATATTTCGTGCAAACTAACATTCATGAAAATAATGATTTATTATCTACTGATTAGCTTGTAACGTATTCAAAATTCGAACTATGAAAAACAAATAAGATAAACTTAAAACAGTCATTAATTTAGTCTTTTTGCATGTACAGTACTTTTAAAATCAATCAAGGTGTTTGCTTTTCTCCTCTTTTTGAATTTCAATTTTGTGCAAGTAATATTGCGATAAATTATTGTGAGTGGAAATAATAGATAGGGAGCACACAAAACATTAGTTAGCATTTTGATTTCACAAACATAAAGGTGATTTACTTAATTTATCATTATCAATGGCAGCTCCAGGAAAGCAAATTAGAGGGGGGACAGGGAGGGACTTGCACGTTGGGAAAGTAGATCAAAAAAATGATTTTGAAAAAATTAGGGTCGGCTCGGCCCCACTTGAATCTGCCATTAAAGGCTGAAATTAGGAAAAACAGTAATCCTATGTTAAATTTAATATTAAACACTAGTATGTTACGTACGGGTCATACAGTAATAATATACAAAAGGAATAAATCGTTCATAGAAATTGTGCACTTTTGAGTTTGTAAAAATATTGGCCTAATAAAGATACATGCTTCCAATTTTAACAACGTTCAGTACATTGTTTTCACAATAAATTTAGCCTCTGATAGTCCTTGCACCCATAAAATCGATCTAGTGGGTTTCTGAGATGGTTACGAAATGTTTAAACAATTGCGTTAATACTTTTTTTTGGTCCGGAAAATACGTACCACACTTAGAAAAGTGAACAGACAAAAGTCATGAGTCATGCATAATTGTTATTCTTTCCATTCGCTTTTAAAAGTGGGGTTTTAATTATAGAAGATTGGTGAAAAGTGGGGGGAACAATCGATATGATGTCCCCCCCTACTTTACATCTACTTGTAAAATTTAGGTACG
The DNA here is from genome assembly GCF_011630105.1 of Anneissia japonica. Lineage (NCBI taxonomy): Eukaryota > Metazoa > Echinodermata > Crinoidea > Comatulida > Comatulidae > Anneissia > Anneissia japonica. The sequence goes on from NW_022751928.1 coordinate 625,766, forward strand.
TCCCGGCACTACGGGGACACAACTTTGTGTACATCCCTGGCTCAGTCCCGGCTAGTGCCCCGCTATGGCCCGGGTCCAGAGGGGCCGGGACTACAATTAACAAGTGCATAACCTCTCACATAGTAATAAACATGTTATCTAATATTTATGACCACATGGGGCTGTGTTGGGGACAACGAGTATAATACCTAATATTCATGATCACGTTTTCGATTAGCGCGAATCTGCCGGGTGAATATTCACTCTCTTTCCTGTTTTAGGTGGCAGTATGATCATACTATAATTTGTGTAAACTTGTAAGTTTGATAACTTAAAGTTTCTTCCTCCTATTATTATTAGTTCTCAAGTTCTACGGAACTTCCTTATGAGAGTTTTGTCTATTGTTGGACATACTGAAATATTTTAGAGAAAAGTATTAAGGAAATATCAAGCTTAAGCAGCCTAATATATAAAGTCTACAATGGAGTCCTGGAATTTTCATCATTCACAAAAATTTGGCTAGAATTGTTCCTCGAAGTCCTCTCAGACAGTGATAATTTACTGTGAAACTCAAGCTAGCTATCTGTAGGCTAGGCCTAGCCATATACCTACTCTGTATGCACTTGAGCAACCCATATTTTGCACAAATCATTAGGTGCTACAGAAATTAAATCAGGTGTGATTCATACACGGGTATGTAGCTGAGGTTGAGTATCTTCTCCGAGAGTTATGGTTGATTCCTTATGGTTAGAACATTAAGAAGAAGACATTCAGCCTCAGCAGGCTCACTCAACTACAGCTGTGTGTGGTCCTGTCATGCCAAAATTGGCCCGGTCCAAAAAATGACCGGCAGACAGAATTTTGGCTGCCAAAATCGGTCCGTCGGACTACTAAAATCGGTCATCCGGATTGATTTTAGCTGCTAAAACCGGTCCCGCTTGGATAAAATTGGTCTGCGTTGGCCTGGCCACTTCATTTGTAACTTTGCTGCTCGTAGGATATGATGGTTTCTCCCATGGAGTGGAGGAAAGTATGCTTCTCCCACACTTGCAAATTTTTGCAGTGACAGAATGATTTGTTAAGCTTTTGAGGAATATTTTATCAAACCACCAGATAATGCATTTCCCAGGCCTAGGCGATACACACAGCATGCATTTTCGGTGGCCATGTTTAGGCCTACTTTTGAGCCTAAAATGAAACACAAGACTGATTTATTAGTTTTAAATATTCCTTATTATTGTGCGGGGTATTAGGTCATACAATAAGAGTCAGCATTCTAAGAATTGAATGCATGTACCAAGGAGGTATAAAAATATTTTTATACCTCCTTGCATGTACTTCGTCGCGGCGTTAAGCTGCACACACAAACAAAACAAAACAAGGTAAAAAATGAACTACAGCGGACCAACACGATTTAAGACCACATTGTATAACTTCTTTCGTACTTTTACACCAAAGGGTTTACCGATGGGGGCAAAGCTTTATTACTTAATTTTCGCCAGTGGTTTCACCTATGATTTCACACATACAATAACGGATGAAAACATATTAGGCTATAACAAGAGATAAGATATATATTTATCATTTGGTTACAAAAAAAACATTATAAAAATACAAGTTATAGGCCTAACTATTAAATAGAAGCCGGACCGAATTTGGCTTATGAGGACTATATTTGGCAGGTAATTTTAAAACCAAAATCGGTCTGGCGGACCATTTTGGCCCCAGACCAAATTTTTCCTGTCACCCCAACCAAGGATTTTTGCACCTGATCCTAGAAATTTTCCATTTACGTAGCCCTAGGCCTAAATACTGAGAGCTCTGTAATATCATTGTGATGAATTGACAACAATAGCAAATCATCTAACAATAAGTATCCATACCTTTAAAAAAAAATGATCACTTCCTTAACTTAACCTCACGGTGAGGGCCAAAGTAGGCATTCTCACACTAAAAATCAATTCTGTCAAAAATATTTCGTAATCACTGAGGGCCTACCTTTACCGGGTTCCGTGTAGAGATTATAGCACTCCATTAGGATTTTCTCATTAATAGAAAGCGTGCCAGTGTCGACTGAATTAGCAGACGATCGTTGCTTCATCTGTTTTAATTTCCCAGACATTTTACAAGAGATAATATTTGTTACACCACCGAGAAGATGTTAAATATACCGGTAATTTGGTGCCGTGAAAGAAAAATAATGGTGACGTACCATCTAATAAAACCGCTCTGCGAACAGGCTCGTTTACACCAGCGTGTGCAGATGACGAATGCGTCAACATCTGTACCGTCTAGTCTTTACTACCAAATCCAGCGAAACATAATCAGTTTGATGACGCTCTTGGATTTGTGTTGACACAAATTTGTTAAAAGGAGTCCAGTGACTTGCCATGTGTGTCTTGCGTGGAAAGAGCTGAGCCAGGCGAGTGTGAAAATCAGTTGCTCTGCGAATACGAAGGACGCAATTTGTTTTTTTCAGGAACTGGGACTTGACTTTTTGTGTTCAATAATTTATGCATCCGTTATGTGGCTAACCAGGGTTTTGTTGGGTCATAAATTCTACTCTCGAAAGCGAACTCCAGGATTGCAATTTATAGGGTAAGTCTGCTGTGGGCTTGCACCTACAACTACTACTACTAGGCTAGTAACTAGCTAGCCTAGGCCTTAGTTTTAGGCATAATTAAATTAGTGGGCTAGCTGTAATACAAGATAGAACAGGAGGCCTAGCCTAGCTAGACCACTGCTCAACTTGGGTCGGCCTAGGCTAGCCCTCATAAGATGCTACCTGATATAAGCTCGTCGCCTGGTTTTTGTGTTCCGCAAGTCAACCTTAAATCCACTCTTCAATATGATTATAATTTATATATTTGGTATTAATATTATAATATAATTATTTTATCATATCAACTTAACTATGCCCCATTTCGTTTATTCGTCTTAATTGTTAAAACAACAAAAGAATCACAGAAAAGAACAAACAGGATAAAAAAATGATATAAAAATTGACTAAAGTGGATTACTGAATAGTAAAAGTTGAACACATTAAATGAATAATTCAGCCCATAAAACAATCTTTCAAAGCCCCATGAAAAAGGGTATTTTTCTGTGTGTGCAGTTTGCAAATGTATGAATGTCTTCTTTTTTACATTTGTTGCTAATATATTACAGGAGTCCATGAATAGTATTAAAATTACTGGGTACTTTTTTTTTCTACTGTACATTTTATCATGTATCGTACGGTCTTCATTTTGTAGCAAGCATCGACGATTTCGACCAATCACACGATTCATGGTACGAAATACAGTAAGGAGACTGGAGCTTGAAGAACAGAATCGCCAGCATCTTCAAAAATCATTTTTAACTGAGGTATGAATGATGATGTATTGATGCAAAAAAAAATTTACTAGCTTGAAATTTCATTTAAATGTATTTAATTCTTTTGTATTTTACTTTTTTTGCAGATGGAAGAGAAAGGCAGTGCCACACTGAGGAAAATAGTACAATCCAAAAATTTTATCGAAGCAAGGAGAGCAGAAAAAATGAAACCACATAAATATTTAGAGGACTATTATAAACATTTAGAAAAAACTAGAACATGGTAACATTTATGTTGGCTGAACCATGTGTATAAGTAGAAAGTATCGAACATTTCGTAGACATCAGATGGTAGAGCTGTACTAACTTGGATACTAATATTACATTGGACAGATGACCAGTTGATAACCAATTGTGCTGAGGTCTCTACCTTGAACTGCTTGCCAAATAGTTCCTGTCTGTATCCTATCTATCTTGGCTATTGTATAAGGAGGCTTTTATAAATCAAGGCTATTGGAAAATGTAACACATGCAAGATGGTGTCTTGTTATAGGATGTACAGTAGTAGAGTTCTGTTATATTGTGTTCAGATTAAATTTGTTGGTGCTACTGTACTTGAATGTTTACTGGATTAACTGATGAAGATGATAAGACGATAATTATGATTCAGATATGTACTGGATGTAATAAAATTCTTCTATGCTTCATATGGTACACGCTGTATGGTCAATTAATTTGTCTTAAGTCAACAGTGCTACTGTATTATAGTAGAAAAACAGGTCTCTCGCCAATGAAAAACTACTTTTAGGACTGGGTTTTCATGGTTTCATGGCAGTACAGTATATACCATACCTAAAGGCCATTTTCCACATGCATGCACTATTGATAATTTTGTGATGAAAACTCAACAGCGCATGTGTATGAGCTAAAAATTGTTGATTCGCATGAATAAATTCGTCCAGTGGAAAAGACCTAATATTGTGTAAAAATGTTATACAACAGATTAAAAGCATTGCCAATACAAAAGTCTAGTGGTTTTATATAATTTATTTCATTGTTTTTTTAAACATTAAAAGTTGAAACATTAATAAACAATTTATAAAATTATTTTTAATTAACAATTTGAAATATTTTATAAGAATTATTATATTGTATGGTCAATTAATTTGTCTTAAGTCAACAGTGCTACTGTATTATAGTAGAAAAACAGGTCTCTCGCCAATGAAAAACTACTTTTAGGACTGGGTTTTCATGGTTTCATGGCAGTACAGTATATACCATACCTAAAGGCCATTTTCCACATGCATGCACTATTGATAATTTTGTGATGAAAATTCAACAGCGCATGTGTATGAGCTAAAAATTGTTGATTCGCATGAATAAATTCGTCCAGTGGAAAAGACCTAATATTGTGTAAAAATGTTATACAACAGATTAAAAGCATTGCCAATACAAAAGTCTAGTGGTTTTATATAATTTATTTCATTGTTTTTTTAAACATTAAAAGTTGAAACATTAATAAACAATTTATAAAATTATTTTTAATTAACAATTTGAAATATTTTATAAGAATTATTATATTAATTAATGTACAACTACTATATAACCAATCACATTAATAAGTAAGTTAATGCCTCTGTATAACGATCAATTATTCATTCCCCACCCAGGAATACAATTGGGTACTTGGTGGCAGGAGGTATTTTACTAGGCAAGGACCTCTGTTCCAAGTGTGGGGAGGGGAGTGGGTGGGATAGTAGCTATAATACATGGCTGCTGCTGGGAAGATCCACCATTGTGTTACATTAGCTGCGCAAATTCCCAATCAGTGGAAGAACCTGCACGGATGCCGCACAAAGTATATGACCAAGAAAAAAACACTTGAAATTACTGCACTCTGGAAAATCTAATAAAATAACCAAGGATATTTATGTGCTTTTAAGATACTATAACTTGCATTAAAAATGTTTATAATAATATTGTAATTTAATATCTATTAATTTAATGATTGTGTTATAAAAAATATGGTTGGGAAGAAACTTAAGAAATTGTTACATGAATTAATGTCTTCTTGTGGAAAGAGAAACACAAAATCTGTTTTAAAAGACATTCTAGGATACAAACACTACTTATTAACAATACTAAAATTTAATTTATGGTAATTATAATTAAAATAATACTAACTATATGTCCAATAATAATGTCATAATGAAGATATTAAATCATAATGATATAACAAGTTGATTGGCCGAGCAGTTAAGTCAGGGGCACCGTAACCTTCAGCTATAATATTGGTGCTGGTTTAAACAGCTCACTGGCCAATGGTTCCGGTGGTGGAAAAAGTCTTCTCAGATAAGGACTTTAAACCGTAGGCCCAGTGTACGCATTTGTCTTGTGTGCACTTTAAAGAAAAGTACATTCGTCAAGAAGAGTAGAGGGTTACCCCGGTGTATTGGTCCATTCTGTCCCCTGCGGATATGCCATATAGGAAAGTGACTAAGTTTGCTTATTGGCATATCCTTGGCGCTCGTGCCTAAAGAAATTAAATGAAATAATAACAATAATAGTACTGTATGTCATATTGATGATATTACAGTTAAACCAGGGAACAATTAAATTGTAATTTCACTGTTCCCTGTTTAAACTTGCCTAAGTCGACTTTGCATAACTCAAAAATTTTCTAAGTCAAACTTGCAGGGGAGGATCTAGGTTCAATTTTAGGGGGGAGGGCCCAGAGTGTTTCCAAATCCCCAAAATGAAAAGGGGGTCCGGAAAATTTTGATTCCTAGATGGCGGGAAATGAGCTTTCTTGACTTCTGAGGTATCTTTTAATAACCTTTAAGTTCTTCAAAATTCAACGTTTTCCCCCTCTTGAAAAAGGTCAGGTAAATTTTCTCATTCTTATTACAGTAAATAGGCCTAGGCTTTCTATGCGTGTATACATACAGAAAAAGAAATTAAATAGTTGCATACGTATACTTTTTTCAATGAATCGATGAGCCCATAAGCATGAGAAATGCACTTTACTTTTGGAAAATAAAATAATAATAAGGGTAAGTTTTGTATGATGATTTGTATTTTTAGGTTTAAAAACCACAATTTCTGCTCAGGTCCTGAAAAGGTAGGTCTATATTTTTTTTTGCTTGGCAGCTCAAGGGGTGGGGGGTGGAGATGTGTATAAGAGACAGCTGTATGGTCAATTAATTTGTCTTAAGTCACAATGAACTTAGTTTACATGTGAAATTGTGTTTTCCACTAACAATCTGTAAGTCAAATTTTATCTAAGGCGAACAATTCTTCAATGGCATTTTGGATTCGACTTAGGCAAGCTCAACAGTATATCATAACGATAATATACAATAATGTATGGTTAAGATTATTGTCCAATGTCTAACACATACAAAATATGTTATAATGATTATAATAGCAATTATAATTCAAGTACTCTATGATGTTTTAATACATTATTTGTTTTCTATAATATATATCATTTGTTCTACATATGGAATGATAATATCAGAATTAACAGCATTGCTTTAATGAGCTTCCCATTTGAAACATGGTTCAATACAGTTCAATCAATCAAAATACAATGTCTTTATTAACCTGGATGACAGCATTACAACATGCTGAGAAATGCATCTACAATGGCAATGACTGCCAGTATAGTCTACTTTCACCTGTAACTTTTTCAAAACCTATCAAGTGGAAAACCTGTGTGAAAGCTCAGTAGAATTTTCATAAGCAATAACATATCAATGTATAACCATGAGAAATAAGTTTAGACGAACCAACATTGTAATAATTGACATAATTACACCCTGTAAATATTAGTTCATTCTGTGTTTATATATTGTTAGGATGATGGACAGCTCTTGCTGAGTTCACATTTCTACTTTACAGCTTGCATTTCCAACACGAGGGATCAGATCTACAGGAAAAAGATTTAATACTTAATTAATATACTTGATTATCATATCAATAATTACAAATATTACTTTTCCTAGTCAATCAAGAATACTTTTTTTTTCAAAATAAAACTCTTTCACTTATGGTAGCATCCATCAAGCTATGTTTGCACATGCAGTAGGTCCCAACAGACAACATGTGCATACAGTAGATACATCTCCATTTATAGTAAAGTGGAACATGTACTATAATTAGAGAAGCTTTTAATTGATTCGGAAATTTGTGGGGCAGGGGTAGTTTGCGGTAGTCTTGGGGATATCTAGCTTCGGAAAGTTTTGTTTTTTTCTAGATGCTGAGAAATGCACTTGCGTGCATTACGAGACTTCTATTGATCAATGAATACACACTGAATTAATAGATTTTCCCCCATTTTACCATGGACAATTAATAATTGCGATGATGATGGTGATGATGATAATGATGATGATGATGATGATGATGATAAGGAGGAGGAGGCATCGTAGCATGTGACGAGAGAGGCTCCTGTGGAAGGTTAATTAACAGGCCCTTTGATATGAGTGTCAACCGAGGCCTGTATCCCGAGTTCGTCGTCACATTTTCAATGCGCACAATCAGACAACAATAATTATCTACAAGTTTATAATCAGTACATTCTCAACTGTCATGGAAGTATCATATATCTAAAAAATTCCGTTATATGCATGCTCGGAAGTGGTAAGCTTAACCTAAAAAGATATATGTTTCATGTTTGTTGAATGGTCTTTAAATGATATTATATTCTAATACGACCACAACATAAGGAAGAACACTTTGTCAACTACAAAGTTCAGACCCATATACATTTATATTTCTTTAGGCTTAAATCATAAGGAAGTCTGCTCTATATCCAAATTTCTGGAAATTATACGTTTTATGCATGCACCGATGTGGGAATTTTGTTTTATATTGTTTGTTGAATGGTCTTTAAAAAATATTACAGTCTAATATGACCACAACATAAGGAAACCCATTCTTTAAATGCTTAATAGATAGTACAGAGAACTATGATTGTTTATCAAAACCATTATACACATGTTGAATCCAATATTTTTAAAAATCAATAAAAAAAATATGTTTCCAGTGCACGCGCTGACGTGGAAAGATTAACCTAATAAATCTTGTTAATAATGCAGTTCTAAAATTAATCTTATGACCACAAATTTTAAGTTGTATCTTCAGGAAAAATAATAATGCACTTTTATTGTACCGCCACCGGCTGGGAAAGTAATTAAATATGCATAAATGTCTTCTGTGAATGGTTGATTGCCAACATTTCGATGCTTAGTGGTTGGACAGTCGGATATAATGCGTAACTCTCATAATAATTTCATATTTCGAAAAACTGTTTGGAGTATATGATCACGTTCCATGATAGATTACATCCACAGGGTGCCCCTAAGCCAAAATTCAATAAATTGCGTTTTTCCGAATCACAACAGACTGAGTAGATTAATTAAAATTCTTTTTCCACTTCCAACACTGTATGATTTGAAATTTACATACCATTCACGTCGTTGCTTTTCTTCAGATTCTGTGTTTATTTTCAGTCTCTCTGTGCTCAGTGGTCATTTTTTAATTTCTTTTTAGACGTACTGTATGTAAGTGTGTTCGTAAGTTTTAAGCTCTAGGTCTACAATTAGGCTACCAACTCTATTAAAGACTTGTTTTTTTTTTTAACGAATAGCATTCTTTAAAATAATAATTCATTATTCAAGAAGTAATAATTAAAATAATATGTTTTTGCTTTGGTGTAATTTTGGAATAACAAAATATAAAAAAATTATATATGCCTTTCAATAAGGTTATAAGAATCAATGCACATGTATAGCCTATCCTCCCTGTGATTGATTTTGTATTAACCATACACTGTGACATAAATCATAATAATAATAAAGAACTCAACAGTGTACCGTACGTTATTGCACAGCCGATTTAATTACAGTCCCTCTTTGATTAATACTTAGACAATGCAAAAAGTTTATTTTGTCTGTATATTTTTGTCTTTGGTTTAGGTAGGTGGTATTTTTGACAGAAAGAGTTGGAGTTCGCCAGACCACCAGGCACTGCTATCACTTTATATTGGCGAATGGTGCGAAGAGGTATGGATCCGCGCCTGCCTCTAGGTGCCCAGAAGTTGCACTCTCATACTCATACCTTACAACAATACAATACAACAATTATTTTTCTTAATACAATTTAGGGGGGTGCGACCGCACGCTCTGCATCCACCCCAGGTAAGAAGGCAAAGTTTAAGGTTTACAATTAAGTACAAGTTTGCAATAGTACATATTTTCTAATCTTACTGTATTTCTGATTTGAGTAGATCTTTCCCGCTCATCAAAAACTCGGCGAACTGTGACACAACTGGGTCACAGTTCATACTGGCAGCTGCGACAACACAATCACCCCTTTAAGTAAAACAAGCAAGGAGTTAATGTTTTCTTAAATCCAAAGAAACATATGTTAAACATCAGCTACAATGTGAGTATTGCAGTAGATTGCGATTGTTTACATTCAGAAAAAAAATTTACAACTGTTGAGGATGTGCCAACACTTTGAAATTTAATGATGTCTTTCATCACTTGCTGTGTGAGGCACACACTCTTGTAACTAGCATTCAGAATTAGCAAGTTTTTCCGGGAAAAAATGTTAACTACTGTAATAATTGCACATTATGCCAAAATGATATTGAAATTAATTATTCATATACAGTATAATTAACTTTTAAGTCTTAGTTTAGTAAAATATCTACAATGTCATAAAAACAGTAAATATTATGTATATATTTTATGGTTATAAATTCAGTCTTTTAAAAACATGTAAGAGTCATTATCAACATTTATTCTTACTTTGTGTAATATGCAACAAATTTAAGTTCTTCCATATTTCCGTCAATAATTACATCATCGGCACCAACACTGTAACCAGCAAAACGCAAACTTTTCCCAAAAAGTTGTGTCCAGAAATAAGGCACACTGTTGACTTCAGTCTCCTGCTCCAAGATATTCAAAGCTGCTGTGCGACCTGATGTCAAAATTAGGAACATTTTTTTTAATTGAAAGCATTTTTTCCAAACAAGGTCAACAAAACGATCCCCTTCATCTTTGACATCACTTCATTCTTGTAAATTTTAGACATGAATATTTAATTTTATCATCTTTTTTTCTTTCTCCTTTTGCTTTTTTTTTTTCCATCAGGCACATGGCCAAAGATTACCAATATTGACAACCACTGTCCTATTAGATAGGGGAAATCCCTTCACATGGCAAACATTTACACATCACATAAACTCTCATAACAAGGCTTATGGAATAGAGTTGTTTTATTGTGAGAAAAAAATCCTGGAAACTGACAGGATTTAAATCCAGGACCCTGGATTGGAAGGTGAGCATCTTAACCATCATGCCATTCCTTCCTACTCCACTCCAAACATTATTCATATCTTATCTTATTTAATTTGTAATTTAGCCAGCCAATTAATTAATCAATTAATTAATTAATATTGTACATACCATGGGCATGAGCCATCTGCCAATGTCCAATATTAACCTTTGCATCATTGGCAATGCTAAGTGGAAACTCAACGATGTCTCCAGCTGCATATATATTCTGTTTGTTAGTTTTCATAGTCTGTGAGAGCAAGAGAGTTATTTAAATAAGTCCAATCTCAAGCCTTGAACACCTCTTTATGTTTTTGTGTTACTATCTCATCTCAGTAAAAGTATATATGTTAATAATTTCTTTTTTAGGCTTTTTGAAAGCTTAACACTCATACATTGCACTATGCATGTTAGTCTTCATATTGAGTTGATTGTGGGGTGGAGGGGTGGGGGTGATGCTTGCACAATCACTTTCCATAATTGAGGCATGTTGTGGCAAAATGGCTAAGTTTCAGCAAAAATTGAAATTCAAGTTATTGGTATTTTCAGATACCTGAGTATGTGATCTTTAAAATGAGGGGTCATTCATTCAAATTGGACATTTCAAGCCTAAGTTATTGGAAAGTGAAAGTACAGTACTCTTAGAGTCAAGATAAACATGATTTTGAGTAATTGCCTTTCAAAGTTATTTGTGCATACATTGATTAATAGGATGAACTATGAAAAATAACGGTAAATAAACAACTTGTTAACCACTTCCAGAACTAATACTTTGGGACATGATTAATAAGACATTAAACTGTTGATCTATAGTGAAAAACAAAATTTGGATTTTTAGGCAATTTTTTGAGCTCCCATATATTATAGCTCATTTACTCAATACTGGACTGTGCGACAACTTAACCATTTCGCCACAACATGCCTCAATCATGTAAAAAAACAAATGTATAGGAACAGATGTACTTCCATGTCTAAGCTAAATTTTAATACTAATCCAGGATTCTATAGTGTTAACTATAGTGTTCCAAAGTCACCTAATAACCTGATACCTGTGCAAGTGTTAATTTCAATTTGTTTTCCTGAGCAATAAACTAAATACACAAAAACATATAAGACAATATGAAAATAGTAAACTTAAATAATTATAAAAATATATAGATATATCAATTTGCCCTACGCTGTAGTCATAACAAATTCAATATATGTGCGTTCTTAAAAATAATTAATATACTTGTCTACTTGTATTTGTAAACAACTTTTTATTAGCTGTGAGACATAATTAACAAACATTCAATTCTTACCTTATCAACTACCACTGCATTCCAATCATTCAGTGCAACTCCACTGTCTTTCAAGAACTCTGTCGATGGCGTGACACCAATACCCGCAACACATACATCAGCGGGTAAGATCTGTCCATCTTTCAATACAACCTCGGTCAGTTTTCCTTCCTCCCCTTTAAGTTCACTCACTGCACTGTTCATTATGAATTTTACATTCTTCTCTTCACAAAGCTAAAATACAAAACAAATCATAATTTATCAAAATTTCATTATTTCACATTCAAAATTTCTACAGATAATATGTAAGTAGCTGTAATTCTTACTTTTTGAAGAGCGCCACCAATAGTTTTGCCAAGACTAGATTCATATGGCACTGAGGATCTTCCAATTACTGTCACACTACTTGCTTTGTTGGCTAAATAAATGCAGATTGTTTAATTCTGTTTGTGTTAATTGTAGAGAGACCTCGTTTATTTGCAGTGTATAAGTCAACCCTTCATTATGAGAGAATTGTTGCATAAAGTGGAGAGTTCTTTGTATTAGACCTGTGCACAAACCTTGTTTTGATTGGATATTTTTTTATTAGTATATAGATTATCTTGTAATGGTAATGCTGGTATATTTTATGTGTATAATTGAAGGCAGACTTATAATAATCTATTATAATTTGCATATTATATGATCATTGAATAAAAACTTTAAAGAGAGAGCAAAATATGATATTGATTATGATTACTGTAATATTGAAGACACCTATGTGGTTATTGTTTTTGCACAATTCCTATCATGAATGCATTAAGTAAACCAAAATTAGTGAATGTATTATTTAGTAAACCAAAATTAGCATGTTGATTCTATAATATCATAGGTTGTATTGAAGCTGCACAATATTTTTTCCATATTGCCAGACAACGTAGACTGGTTTCATCCTTTGGGGGTGGGGGTTGCGAAAATTGAGAATGTGGAACTGTGGGGTGGGGATGCGAAAATGAAGAATGTAGAACTACATCCTTATTCCAATGAAAACGTAATGGTCATTTTTAGTATTTCAGCTCACTTAGAACTACACCACCCTCCTCCAGCCTACGCTCATGTGTTATATCTGTTAGAACTCCTCTACTTAACAGACTAAACACCTGGGATTTCTACAGATAATATGTAAGTAGCTGTAATTCTTACTTTTTGAAGAGCGCCACCAATAGTTTTGCCAAGACTAGATTCATATGGCACTGAAGATCTTCCAATTACTGTCACACTACTTGCTTTGTTGGCTAAATAAGCTGCAACTTCTACACCTACAAGAACATTATTTGATAAGATACAAATTTAGATATATATATATATATATACACATTTAG